>NC_065446.1:264923243-265031889 GCF_917563875.1 Diabrotica virgifera virgifera
TCAGGACAATGTTTAACACCGTAACTGCCGCATGGATGGACTATGGATAAAGAACACATCAAGGTACTTGCGCTATTTTTTTATTGTTGAACTCTTACGTGTTCCGCGAATCGATGAAACTTAATTTTTTTATTGATAACAACTTTGCTAAATTTTTATTTGTTTCAATAAAGTAAGAATTATGTTTAATTATTAGATTTTCTTTATCAACCTCTATCGTCCTTATAAAAGTAATCAATCACACATGAAAGTAGCCTACGGTAAGTACAGATATTTCAAGTAGCCGGCATACTTAGTTTTATATTTTTTTTATAAGGAAACATATATATTTCTTTTTTAATTATGGCGCCCCCCGAGCAATTGAGCTTCAATTTTATTTAACATCTATTAAGAATCCACAACCCTAGGTCTCTGAAGACTTAGCAGCTACCGAGGTATATCAAAAAGTTAAGTAGCACCAAGTATATTTTTATATTTTGTTTAATTTGGCATTTAACGTGTCGAGCTTTTTTTCTTTCTAATCAATGAATGTCACAAAGATAGCGCCCTTTCTTGGGACTGCTACAAACTGTCGCCACCGTGTTTGAGGCATATTTAGTGTTACAAAATGTCGCCGGCGACGTGCTGGGCTTTTCGTCTATTCTTTATTACGTTTAGTGCTACAGTATATGTTCACATATGATCAAAAGCGTCCGATTATTTTTCTGATTTGCGTTTGGGTTAATAAATATAAGTCAGATAGTGTAAGGGATATTTTGCCAGATGCATCTGACCACGAATATAACTAACAGAGGGTAATTAACAATAATAAATTACTAGTAATAATTAATATATTTTGTTTGTACCTAGGTTTTAATAAAAAATGTTTGTGAAAAGAGGTATATGTTCTATTTTTTTTTAAATATTATATATATTTCAAATTTACTACAAAAAATATGTTCTTGCGACATAATGAAGTCATACACTGAAGATAATACACATTTTATTGAAAAATAATAATGTATTGCATTTACGTCACAAAAATCACAAAAACCCGTTTTCCCAAAATTATACTTTTTTGACTTATATCCCTTTTCACATACGCCCGCCAATTATGTGATATACATAATTGATTTAAAATGAATTCAAGAATTTTTTGTAATTGGGCAACAATGTCAACATAGATCTCTGATGTAGATAATGGCGTGCGACAGTATCTATATTGTACGGACTGTATATTCATATAACACACAGGACAAACTGTTGTATACTTACAATTACTAAAGCAAGGGTATGTTTGTTCAGTATTGTCCAGCCTCTTGAAAGCCTGGTACCATCCCATATGAACCGGTACTTGTTCGAAGGCGAATTTGTACTTGGACAACTTTATTTTTGAACTCTGTACATGTTTCGTCTTCTTCTCCTCTGGTTCTTCGATCTTTACATCCTCCTCAGTTTTGGCAGGCCGTTCTGGTGATTTCATCACTAGCGGTAGGTAGGATCCTTGGTACCTTAACCTGCAATGACTTTGACAAATTAGATAACACAGAAATTATCACCACCAATGAAAACATATCACTAAAGCCTTCACCCAGATCATTCATAGAAGAATATATTATGATAAATGTGAATGAAATATTAATAGATCGCAGTTTGGCTTTCGGAGAGCACTTGGAACTAGAGAGGCAGTATTCGTTCTCCAAGTGCTTATACAGCGGTGTAAAGACGTTGATAAGGATGTGTATTTGTGCTTTGTGGATTTTAGAAAAGCATTTGACAAGGTCAATCATGAACAATTAATAGATATTCTGCGAGAGACAATTATTCTGAGAACAAAAAAAGGTATCCGTGTCCGACAGGGATGTATCTTATCCCGACTCCTATTCAATATTTTTTATTCCGAGGAAATATTTTAAAAAATGTGTGGAAAACCGTGTACCGACGTATTCTTTTTATATCCTGGACTGAACATGTCACCAACATAGAGGTAATCCACAGAATCGGAAAAGAGAAAGAAATCGTGAGCACAATTAAACAAAAAAAAAAAAACTTGAATATCTAGGCCACATAATGAAACACGATAAGTACCATCTACTGCAATTGATTGTCCAGGAGAAAATAGACAGTAAGCGCGGACCAGGTAGGAGAAGACACTCGTGGCTCCAAAATCTGCGGAAGTGGTTCAGGCTCACATCAGTCGAACTATTCAGAAGTGCCGCAAGCAAGATCAGAATTACCATGTTAATAGCCAACATTCATTCGTGATGCAGAAATATTTATGTCTGATAAAGTTGTTAGATTATTGCTCGACATACTGCATTATATTTAAGCTTTACTGATTATAATACACATACACATAGATCAAAGATAATCATTTTAAAAAATAGGATTTTTTTTATTTCTATTATTGAATTCAAACTAAGTAAATCATTTATTATACTAACCTGGAGCCCGGAGTCTCAAATTTATAATACTTTTGATTGTCCATGATGAAAGCCTCAGCGTGCGTCCTCCTCCTCTTCTTTCTACCCGTACTGTCCATAGAGGTCTCATCTTCGTTCCTAATGTTGGGTGTGGACGTTTTACAGTCTTCTATCTCGGTATTACTACAACTATCCGCCGAGCTTGCTGTAGTATTGGCCTCGTCGTCTTCCTCCTCGCTACTGTCATCCTTCTTTGGAAACAAAAAGTTGGTGGCTTCATTGTTTAGTTGAATCAATTCAGAATTACGCAATTTCTTAAATTTCACTATTAAACCTGTTGATAAGTTGTAAATAATGAATCAAATGTTTCACTGACATGTTGTTGTACTATACCTTTTTCCTTTTCATCGTCCCTCTTTGGAGATTGAGACTGTTGCCTCTTTGTAGACTCCTGGCTCTTGGTTGTTGAGTTTTGGCGTAGCTTAGGAGTGACCACTTCAACTTTGTAGTAGGTTTTGCAGCTTGAATTCAACCTTTCATCGGCAGATAGTCTTTTCTTGCTTATACAAGCCCTCTTTGGTCGACCAGAGTTCCATACCTCCTCCTCCTTGTTACTTTCCGCTACAGGACAAACCACTTTCTAAAAGCAAAAAGCAAGATTTGACTCATAAAATGAGTTAAGCAAAGGAAAAGAAGAGAAATACTATATTAATCCTACGCCCCACCGGTAAAATGAGTTCCGAGAAGGAATAAAGGAATAAATACTTGACTAAATAATGGAGCTCGAGCCAAAGTAACAACAGAAGAAGGTAGTACAAAATCAATTGCAATAGAAACAGGAGTGCGACAAGGCGACTCCCTGTCAACCACATTATTCAACATAGCACTAGAAGGAACAGTCAAGGCCAGCAAAATTAAAGGAACTATAGCCCACTCCTCAACACAAATAGTTGCATATGCAGATGATTTAGTTCTTATGGGAAGAGACAAGGAAAGATTAAAAGAAGCAGTAACAATCCTGGCAAAAGAAGCACGGAAAAGAGGTCTAGAAATTAACGAAGGAAAAACAAAATATCTACTCTGCTCTAGAAGAGAAGATAACAGGATGAGAGAAATCAAAATAGAAAACTACACTTTTGAAAGAGTCCAACAATTTAAATATTTGGGAGTAATAGTGAATGGCCAAAACAAGAGAAGTGAAGAAGTAACGGAACGAATACTAACAGGCAACAAAACATACTGGAGATATCATAGGCTTATGAAGGACAAGAACTTATCCAGAAATACAAAACTGAAAATATACAGAGTTGCAATCAGACCAGTAGTTACGTACGCATCTGAGACAATGTGCCTCACGGAAAAAGATGAAGAAAAATTGAGAATATTCGAAAGGAAAATCCTCAGACGCATCATGGGCCCGATAAGAATGGACAACGGAGAAATGAGAAGAAGAATGAACCATGAACTAAGAGACATAATGAAGGGAGAAGATATAGTTAGATTTATTAAATCACAGAGGCTGAGATGGCTGGGACACATAGAAAGAAGGAAAAACGACCGACTGATTAAGAAGATCACCAGATGGAAACCGGCAACTGAAAGACCAAGAGGAAGACCCAGAGAGAGATGGGAGGACCAGGTCATGAGAGATATCAAAATTCTGGAAGTGAGAAACTGGAGGGAACTATGCACATATCGAAATGAGTGGAAGAAAATAGTAACGAAAGCCAAGTCATACAACAAACTTTGACAACATACAAGTGGAATGCGGAGTGATTCACCGCAATAAGCGAATCTGAGAGCTCTAAGTAAGAGCGGCAAACATTCCACCTGGAATGAAAAGCCCTGATGATGATGATGAAATAATACTATTAGTACACTAAAAGGCCAAGGCTTTTAAACTGTCAATGTCATAAGGAGGGTAAGCTTTTTATATCGATAAAATAATATAACAAGAACATGAAACAGCAGAGGAGGCTCAACCCAAAGCCTACTTCGACCTACTACTAAGATATAGTCCGTTCGCTAAACTCAGACTCAACTGGCTAGTGATTTAAGCTAGTAATTTTGCCAATTTGATAAAATTGCCAAAAAAATAATTAATAAATAGTTAATAATTACTAAATATTTAGTAATTTTGCAAATTTTGTCAAAATTGGCAAAAAACAAAAAAGTTACGTACTAAAATCATTAGCCATTTGCGTCTGAGTTCAGCGAACCGACTATACCTAATTTACTGTTACCTTTAATTAAAAATGTACTACAGTAGACTCTCTCTATAACGAACACGGTTATTATGAGATTTCTCTTATAACGAGGTACACTAGAAGTCCCATGAAATTCCTATTGAACTGTAACACCTCTTTTGGGACAATGCAAGTTCGGCAAAGCGACACCTGGTTTCTACGCTCAGCAACATTATTCGCACTTTTAATTATATTGGCCAATTATATTAGTCCTGGTTACTGGATAATTGTCAAGGTCATAGTCCAAAAAAATAATAAGAAGAAAAAATATGTAGTAAATAAAATTAGTTATTAAAATGCAGTACTGCAAGTAAAATACAATTAATTAAATTTACCTTTATATAATAATTGCAATCATATCAATATTGTGGAGCAATATATAATTTTTCTTCTTTAATGACAGTAGGTATGAAATATTATGTCAATTTGACAATTTCAATTGACAATATAAATTATTTAAGAAAGTTGCAATATTTCTCCGCTATTCTCGCACGATCGATTCTCGTATCCCCTCCAAGTACTTGCACACCACGAATAACGAGGCATATTCGGTTATAACGAGGAAAAATGAAATCGTAGAATATGTATCTTTACCTGTTTTTAGCGCTGTAATGTCTATAAATAAATAAGTACTTTAACTTGTATTGGTATAGGTCTGTGCTATTATTGTAAACAAGTTATAATTGAATCACCGACTGTTTAAATGTACATAAATATAATGTTATCTGAACGTTAAATGAGTTTTAATTAATTTGGGGCCAAAAGGCAGTACAACACAGTTGTACTGCCAGATAACATTATATTTATATTGAAGCAGTCGGTGATTCAACTATAACTTGTTTACAATAATAACAGAGACCTATACCAATACATTTCGACACCATAAATATCTGACAATAACCCAATACTGAATTCACTTACACTGCATTAATACCTGACATAATATTAATACATCACGTTCCCAATTCAGGGTCAAATGTCAGTGTCTTCGTCTGGGGTTAATACCATATTATATTTTGATAAAGTTATTTAACCCTTTCAGGACCAAAGACGAGCGTACTCGCAAAAAATTTTCGAGCCGGTCGGACCGGAGACGTACAAACTCGGATTGATGGAGGCGTATTATAGGAACCGAAATCTAACGGATTTATTGACTTTCCTCTATTGGTTAGATTATATTAACCACGCCCCAATGAAAAAAATATGGAATCGACAATTACTTACCCAGTTTTGGCGCGCTTCAAGCGGAGATACAGAGAATATTATGACAGTGAAGCACGCGTTTCTAATAGGGATGAGTACTATTCATTGAATTACATTCCGAGTTTTGGCGCGATTCAAGCGGATACACAGAGAACATGACAGTGAAGCAGGCGAATCTAATATGGATGAGCACTATTCATTGAATTTTGAGAATGGATTATGACGTGATCTTTGTTATCAGTTTTAGGTAGGAGTTTCAACTTGTTTGTGCAGGAATTTAGTATACTGTGGTTATCGTTGAATTAACAATGGGTGCGTTCGGACGACCACAGCGGCTGGATAGCTGAGCCAGCAGTAGCTGTCAGACGTCACCGCTGGAAGCCAGCCGCTGAGAGATTTACTAAGCTTTCCCTATCACGGCTGGATGCAACCACTCAGCCGATTTCTGCTGCCAGCCAGCCGCTATGGTCGTCCGAACGCACCCATGGCTCGCAAATATTTGACGGAACAAGAACTGTATGATTTATTAAATCAAAGTGATGATGAAGATTTTACGCGTCTAGAAGATCAGTTTGACGGTTGGGACAATGAAGATGGTGAAAGTGATTGTGAAATTGCAGAAAATAATTTGGTACTAGCCGAAGCTGAGGTACCCTGTGATGAGAATAATTCAGATGCTGAGAATACTCAACCTAATCAGGAAGATAATCCACCACTCAGTAAAAAAAAGAAAACTGATAAGCTGACAAACAAGTTTATTTGGAGCAAAGTTGACCTCAAAACTTCTTTAGAGAATTTCGATGCGAACTATTCTGGGTGTCAACTTGAAAACCTGCCTGAAATTCCAACGATTTTGGAGGTTTTTGAAAATTTTATTACTAAAGAATTCGTCGAAGAAATAGCGGTACAGACAAGCATGTATTACCATTATATTGTGAGTGAAGATCCATCACGAAGAATTCACAAATATACATCACCAACTACGGATGAAATCTACCTGTTTTTGGGTCTTTGCCTACTCATGCCTCAAGTGAAAAAACAAAGAGTAAAGGATTATTGGTCCCAAGATTTCATAATTCAGACTCCTGCATTTGGTCAAATAATGTCCCATGCGAGATTTTTAGAAATTTTACGATTTCTGCATTTTTCAGATAACTCCAACGTTATCAAAGAAGATAAACTATTTAAGATGAGGTTCGTTGTCGACCATTACAGACAAGTATTTAAAAAATGTATGTACCCTTTTCAAAACCTCGTGATTGACGAAAGCCTTATGCTTTTCAAAGGAAGAATATCGTTTCGTCAGTATATTCCTTGTATATACCTATGCCAAGAGGCATCGATTTGGGATCAAATTTTTCATTATTGTGGATTGTGAAACGGGCTATATACTTGATCTACTGATATACACAGGTACTACAACAGAAATGAAGAAGTTCGACGAAAATCTAGGAACTTCAGGCAACATAGTGATGACTTTGATGGAGCCTTATTTCGACAAAGCACATCATCTATACACAGATAATAATTGGTATACCAGTCCCATTCTGTATCAGTCTTTTAGAAAGAAAAGTTTATTGCTGTGGAACAGTGAGACCAAATAGAATGTTCATGCCGAAGTTTGAAAAAATTGAAAAAGGTTCGATTGATTATTTTTCAAGCCAAACTTTACTGGCTTTGAAATGGAAAGATAAAAGAGACGTCCATTTATCTGCAATCCACAGTAATAAAATAAAAACTGCAACAAATAAAAGAGGTGAAGAAATTCAGAAACCAGAGGCGATTTTTGAATATAATCAAAATATGGGAGGAGTGGACAAAACGGATATGCTTCTGAGTACCATAGAAAGTGTGAGAAAAACAGTGAAGTGGTATAAGAAAGTGTTTTTTCATCTACTAGATTTAGCGTTGTTGAATTCCCATGTGATATATAAAATGAAAACAGGAAATAATATTCCATTATTGGACTTCCAGAGGACTTTAGTTAAATCTATAATAGAAAAATACAAAAAGGTGACACCTAGAAGTTGTACAAGCAGCAGACCAGAAAATTCTCACAATCCTTTACGCCTTATTGAAAGATATTTTCCTTCAATTTATCCCAAAAAGCCTGATAATAAATCTGTTGTCAAGCGGTGTGTTGTTTGTGCAAAGCAGAATAAGAGAAGAGAAACAGCCTATAATTGTGGACCATGTAACGTAGCGCTATGTGTTATTGGATGTTTTGAGCGATACCATACGGTACTAAAATTTTAATTTTTTTGTGCAATTTTTTTTCTTAATAAAATGTATTTTGATTCGCTTCTCAAAAATTATTTATTTCCATAAATGTAGTTAAGAGCATAGGAGCAAAAATTTGCGCCAATGCTTTTTAAATGCATTTATTTTTTTCGAAGTTTGAGAAAACTAATAAGTATTTTTGAAAAATTTAAACGCGGAATACAAGATTACATTATTACCGAGGGCTAAAAGTCGCTGAAAACTTCTATAATATTTATTTTAATAAGTGGCAGGGGTGAAAAAGAAGAAAAAATTTATTGTGATTTTTAATTTCAAATATCTCATTCAAAAGACACTTTTTGGTTATTCTAAGGGACTGTAGGCCCTCGGTAATAATGTAATCTTTCATTCTGCGTTTAAAATTTTCAAAAATGTTTATTAGTTTTCTTACTGCCTTCGAAATTTTGCGCCTACGCTCTTGAAATAATACTAAAAAATATAACATCTGAAACCGCGTTTGTGGACCAGAGCCGAATAAACTCGCAAGCACGTCGGCTACGGTCCAGCGAGCACAGCCGCCTGAAATCGGTACGGTCCTGAAAAGGTTAAAACTTAAAACATATTTTATAGGGAGTCTCCTAATATTACTACAAACTACCTGTATCAGAAACCTCCAACATCTGTGTGGTTATCGAGGATAATTTTGTAATAAAATGCACCGCCTAAAATAAACTTCTTCCTGTTCTGTGTATCTATCGACCGATATTGAATATTGTAAGAAAATTTAAAATTTATTTGAGGAAACAACATTTAGTATCTTATATTGCTCCGAAAGGCTTCACTACAGGAAGTTAATGTTTTAGAAAACTATATTATATTCATATAATGTATGCACAATATTATTGTTGTCTGATATAATGAGATCCGCTTATAACGAGGCAATTAGTCTGCCATTCAGTTCTCGTTATAGAGAGAGTCTACTGTATAATAGAATTTAGCTGAAGTGTTTTGTACTTACCGTTAAAGACCTAGTAGTAGACCTCAACCCTTTAGTTTCCTTTTCCTTATTCTCCGCCAGTTCCTGAGGTTCTTCTACAAGGGTTAAATCTGGTTTCTCCTGTAAACTATCCTCGTCCAACGGGGGAGTCATATAATTGATGTTTCTTCTAGATCTTAAATGATGACCTGTTATATCGCTGCCAGTTGGAGAGAGAGGAGAAGGATTAACTCTGTCAAACATGACCGACGCTGCCCGCGTTCGGCGCATACTGCGCTTCTTGTGAATAGGTGAGAAATCATCGAGGGAGGTTTCATGTACACCTAACAACATTTTCGATATATAACAGTCTGGTAAAATAATAAGGTAAAATAGTAAAATAATAAGCCTCAACTTCAAGAAGACAAAATGGATGTTGATAAGCAAAAAACAACAACCTGCTCAACAGTTACGGATAAACAACATACTAACTGACCGTATAGAATCTTATGTATACCTTGGCACCAACGTAAATGCAAAATGGGAACATGGCACAGAAATTAAGGCGAGAATAGTACGAGCTAGAATAGCATTTAATAATATGAAAAAGCTCCTCGTAAGCAAAGATTTATCTCTTCCCCTAAAACTACGTCTAGTTAAATGCTACATCTTTCCGATCTTACTATATGCTGTGGAGGCCAGGACGCTGACAGAGACGCTCACGAAAAAACTAGAAGCATTCGAAATGCGGCTGTACCGACGCATTTTTCGTATATCCTGGACCGAACATGTCACCAACATAGAGGTAATCCACAGAATCGGAAAAGAGAAAGAAATCGTGAGCACAATTAAACAAAAATAAACTTGAATATCTATATATCTATATATTGCATTTCAAGAAGCGCAATAACTTCGTGGATAAAACTCTTGAAATTAGGCAGAGAAAAAAAATTGTTTGCTCCTCCCCAACGTCGTAGAAAAACTAAATTAAATCAGGCTCAACTACAGCAAGTTGAAGCAATGGATCTAGGCAACATATTGAGACACGATAAGTACCGTCTACTGCAATTGATTGTGCAGGGAAAAATAGACAGTAAGCGAGGGCCAAGCAGAAGAAGACACTCGTGGCTCCAAAATCTACGGAAGTGGTTCGGGATCACATCGGTCGAACTATTCAGAAGTGCCACAAGCAAAATCAGAATTGCCATGTTAATAGCCAACGTTCGCAACGGACAGGGCACTTGAAGAAGAAGTAAAATAATAGAATTAACGATTATTGCATTAGATATGGACTAAAAATGAAAAAGATAAAAACTAAATTTAGGATTGTCTCAAAAACATAAGATGGAAATAAAAGGTTAATCTCTCAAAGTGAAGATGGTTTACAACATATGCTACACCAATTTAACATAACCGCCAGAAAATTTCCCAAAAAAAGACAAAATGCAATGTTATAACAACAAATCCAATAAGATGTAAATTGGAGCTGGTGGTTAAGATAATAGAACAAGTGATGGATTTTAAATATTTAGACATCACACTATCTAGCTACAGAAGCCTCGAAACAGAAGTGAAAGATCAAGTGAATAGAGCAAACAGAGCCACAGGTTGCCTGAATGACACAATATGGAGAAATAAAAATATCAGAAAAGAAATGAAAGGCAGAATTTACAAAACAATCATCAGACCAATAATGACATACGCGGCAGAAACACGACCCGACACAGAGAGGACAAAAATATTGATCAAAACAGCGGAGATGAAAACCCTTCCAAAAATCGATGGTAAGACTCTATGGGACAGAGCTAGAAGCAAAGATATACGACGGAGAGGCAAGGTGTACAACATTAATAACTGGTTAAGAAACAGAAGAATAGAATGGAATGACCACATAAGCTGAATGACAACAAATAGAGTAGAAGACGATCAGTGGGAGACCACAAAAATGATGGAACGACAACTTACTATGGTTTGTTTTTAAACCAGGAGGAGTAATTCAAATTTACCGCGTGTAATGCTTGTTTGTAATTGGTCCAACCCCAGGCAAGTTTACACCACTGTTTGTAATTTTGACACTAATGACATTTATGAAATTTTGACACTTCTGGCACTTTACTGGTTAAGTTATATCAGCTATTTTTGTGTTTTCTGCGTTATTCCTTTAATTTTTCAATTTTCAGTTTGCTTCTATACAAAAAATAGTTGTTTTTGGAACTCTTTAGCGACGTATTCGTATAATATAAGATTTATGGATTACCGTAGAAGGCCGACATGATCAACCAAAAAAGAAGATGTATTTGTTGACTTTTCTAGTGACTTTCTCGATCGTGAATCTGTCTTTTTAGTTTACTCCTCTTGGTTACAAAATAAACTATAGAGCCACATTGAAAAAACACAGTCATGTCTATACAAAAAGAAGAAGAAGAGGTTTATTTATTTTAGGGTTTAAAATATGTAGAAGGTTGTAGCATTTAATAGTGAGTTTACTCGATTAGAAATTGTTAGTAAGGGGACATTCTCTATAAACTAATTGTTAGAAAAAAATTACCTATAGCGTCAATACCATTTAAATTCAAAAATGGAATACTGTTGTTTTGCAGAAAACCATTCAGAGATCCGTTTAATGCTATGTAATTGGCATCTTCCCCTATTAACTTTTGGTGTTTCTTTGATTGGATATGATCTTCCACGTTATTATATGGGACATTACAAACGGCACAATATCCTGATTGAAGGGCTGATATTCTTGGCCTTCTAGTCCTAAAAGACAATAATTGCTTTATATTGGAACGTGCATTTGATATAAAAGATGTCAAAAATAATAAATCAAAATCAAAGTGAGAGGACAAAATAAATTGTGCTTACCGTGTTTTGCGTGTCATGATATGCTCGTCTAGCAATAGATCATCACTCCTTTGTCGCAATCTTGTACTAGCTTTTGTATTTCGCCTTTCTGAAATATTTGATTGTAGGTATTTGAAATCATCTGTAAATGCTTCTTCAAAATAAGATCTGGTTGTTCTCTCCAACATTGCATCACAAAAAGTGCCAACCCTAAAATTGGATACATTTTTACTGTATAGGTTTTACTATTCTACAAGGAACTCTTTCAAAGATTTCACTGTTACATGAACATATTCATAAATTTAACAACCTGTACAGATAAAAATAATTTACTAAGCTTGAATTCCGAGTTAAAACTATTATCAGGCAAGAAATAAACTATGTTAGCGTAGAAAATAAATCATCAACAGATGACAAATATATCGGGCAGCCAGGCAGTGTTCAGTTGAACAGAACTATCTTAAATAGATTGACACAAATTCTGTCGTTCACTGATGAACACAGTAAATGAACTAGAGTAAGAGTAGATAATATATATGAGAGAAAATCCAAATTAACAACTATGGTTCTTTTCATGAGGATTTTTCAGTGCGTCACAAATGATAGAAAAAAAGGTAAGTCCGTGATAATATACATTTATAACATTTATTCTAACATGACATTTTAGTTCAATCTGACAGTTGTCAAATTTTATTTGCAATTGGGCATAACAACAAATCAATTGCCTTTATTGCATTTATAAAATGGTATTTTCTTTGATTTGTATAGGCTTATAAATTGTACAGATTATATTCGTAGATATATTATATAATTAGTAAATAAATTTTTTTCTATTATAGCACCATCTATCGAAAAATAGAATAATCACTGAACTAGAATAATTACCAAAGTAATCACCGATGTGCCTTTTTTTCTGTCATATACAATTTAATGTGTTAGAAAGAAATCGAAAAATTGTGAAGCACTGAAAAATGCTCATGAGAAAAAGCATATGCCTTTGAGCAAGTCAATGTATTCACATATTTTATCTTGGATCAGAAAAATTGTTAATAGCTTAACAGTATCTGTTCGGACAAACTTTGATGTACAGGAACACTGGAAATTTTAATTGTGGAACATGTTGCAGGTTTTCGAACTTCAGACTACAAAAACGTTCCATGCATTTTGTCAGACAGAACTTCCAATTTATTTGTTAGCCTTTAATTAAACTCTCAAGCAAAAATCAGACTGTTATTTACTACCAATATAATTCCTGTTATTTGACATGTTCTACTTGTCAGTCTTATTTAAAATGCCCAACATATTTGGACAAACATTTTTTCATACCGGCTAGTTTTCACAATCATGGATTTGTGAAGATGACATGTTCTACAATTAAAATCATGTTCCACAATTAAAACTTCCCCTGTTCCAGTGTTCTCATAGATCAAAGTTTGTCCGACTAGACACCGTTAAGCTATTAACAAATTTTCAGCTTGCTATTAAACAACCTTTTTTTGGTATGCGGGATCCAGGCCTATTCGGTATATCGGTAGATTTGACAGGAATTCGGTAGATCTGCCGAAAAAATCGTTAGCTGTGGCATCACTGCACAACAGCCAAGAGACATTAGAATTGGCAACGCTGTTTCTGCACCTTGTTTTTGATAATAGGAAAAGCCCAAGGAGAAAGAAGTGACAGTTGCATACAACCTTAGAGCATGGAAAATTTAGGGTAAAAAATTTTCCATACTCTAAGCATACAACAGTGTGGCTAGCTGTATTCAAATTCTTGGATTTAGAATATTTTTATATCATGACCAGATTTAAAGAGTTCTTATTTCAAAATGCTACAAATATTCCGATATTTCGATTAATCCCTATTGAATATTAAAAAAACATTCCATAACTTATCAATAAACATTTTTCCAACAAAGAGGCATGCTGTTATATATTAGTGTTATACACTTATTTTGACAAAATTATCCTCTAAAATCACCATCTGGACTGAACATTTGGCAACGCTGTTAGTTTAAAACCGTCTGGTTATGGTATAGAGATGGGCTTTGATGCCCAAACAAGTATCCGAGATGAAAATGACGAAATATTAATTCACGAAAACGATGTCAAAAACGGATGGAAAAAGGGGGCTATGATTCTTTTCATGAGCACTTTTCAGTGCGGCACAAATGAGAGAAAAAGGTAAGAATATACATTTTAGTGGCATGACATTTTAGTTAAATCTGACAGTTGTTACATTTTATTTGCAATTTGGCATAAAATCAAATCAATTGTGTTTATTGCATTTATAAAATGGTATTTTCTTTGATTTGAATAGTCTTATAAATTGTTCAGATTATATTCGTAGATATATTATATAATTCGCAAATTATTTTATTTTCGATTATGGCGCCATCTATTGACAACTAGAATAAATATTATAAATGTCACCGACGAAATGTAATCAACGACGTGCGTTTTTTCTGTCACATACAATTTAATGCGTTAGAAAGAAATCGAAAAACTGTGACGCACTGAAAGATTCTCATGAGAAAAAGCATACTACAGTATGCGGTCTACATTAGGGATTTGCACAAAATAATGAAATGCAAATATTTGCTAAATTTAAAGCAAATATAAAAAATCTTTCAAAATAAAACCATAATTTTATTTTCCATCAAAATGAAAATTCATTCTTGCGCCACGTAATATTCATATAGTCGGTTCGCTAAACTCAGACACAACTGGCTAGTGATTTTAGTAATTTTTTTGTTTTTGGCCAATTTTGCCAAAATTGGCAAAATTACTAACTATTTAGTAATTATTAACTATTTAGTAATTATTTTTTAGTAAATTTAGTAAATTACTTAATAAAATCACTAGCCAGTTGTGTCTGAGGTTAGGGAACCAACTATATCAGCTCTTTTGTAGGAGGAATATTGTGTGCGTCACTCATTTCTACCAGCGTTTAGCGGTTTTTTTATTCTTGTATCAGTGATTTTTCAAAGTTTTTTATAAATTAAATGTATGAACTTGTATGTAATGTTTCTCGATTACATGTTAAGAGCTATAAGTGGTCGCCTTCTTTGTCACATTATCGTCCAAATGATCTAGTGGTTACGACACTAAACTTGTGATAGAGCAATCCGAGTTCATATCCCAGCCATCCCAATACTTTTTTTTTCAATATAATTCTTTGTGTGCATCGAATATACACTCGATTTTTTTTCTATACGGAATAGATTAAAAAAATAAGTATTGTGATGGCTGACAAATGAACTTGGATTACCCAATCAAAATTAGCATCGTAACCACTACAACTAGATAACTATAACATTTCGGCAATAATGGTTAAATGGATTATACTTTGGAGCTCGATAACTTATACAGAGAGAGTCTGTAATTTGGAATAAATTCAATATCTCAAATACTAATTGTTTTTTTGAAAATTGCTCAGACCAGTCGATTAGTATTTCAAATTGTCCTTTTTGACATACAATAATAATTTATACAGGGTGTTCCAATTTAGAGATATGACGTCATCGCTGATTTTCTTAAATGGCAACACTGTCATTTTGATAGCCATTTTGATTGGGTGTGTAAAGTTATACATAACTGCAAAATTTCAAATTTCTATTCCCTACCATATACAAGATAATAAAAAATAACAAAGTTATGTCTGTAATTTGGAAAAAATTCAATAATTCAAATACTATTTGTTTTTTTGAAAAATGCTTAGACCCGTCGATTTGTATTTCAATTTGTCATGTTTGACATATAATAATAATGTATACAGGGTGTCCCAATTTAGAGATTTGACGTCATCATTGATTTTCTTAAATGGCAACACTGTTATTTTGATAGGGTGTGTAAAGTTATACATAACTGCAAAATTTCAAATTTTTATTCCCTACCATATACAAGATAATAAAAAATAACAAAGTAATAAAAAATAAATAATCAAATAATAATTGAATTTAATTATTTCAATTAAGCAAATGCTCATAATGTTGCCCTCAATTATTGTCAAATGGTCAGTGGGCAATATTCTTCTTCTTATGGTGCCTATCCGTTACGGATGTTGGACACTAACATGGCTATTCTGACTTTGTTGACTGCTGCCCTGAAAAGTCCGGTAGCGGTTAAGTTAAACCATTTTCGCAGGTTATGCAGCCAGGATATTCTTCTTCGTCCTGGACCTCTTTTCCCATGCACTTTACCTTGAAGTATGGTCCGAAGTAGGTCATATCGTTGTTCATTGCGCATTACATGGCCCAGGTATTCCAGTTTGCGACGTTTTATGGTTACGACTAGTTCGCACTCTTTACCCATTCTATGTAGAACTTCTTCGTTGGTAACTCTGTCTATCCAGGAAATCCTCAAAATGCGTCTATAGCACCACATCTCAAATGCTTCGAGTCTCTTCAGTGATGCTTCAGTTAAGGTCCATGACTCCACGCAATATAAAAGAACGGAGAATACGTAGCACTTTAGTAAACGAATTTTTATTTCCAATTTTATATCGTGACTGTTAAAGATTTTTTTCATTTTGACGAAGGCTGATCTTGCTTTCTCGATCCTTATCTTAATTTCCGTCGATTGGTCCCACTGTTCATTTAAGTTTGCACCCAAATAACAAAAGTTGGTGATTTGTGTTATAGGTTGTTGGTTAACTAGTAATTGACCAGGTGGTATCCTATTTTTGCTTATAGCCATGTATTTGGTTTTTTTGATGTTAAAATCAAGCCCAAACCTGCTACTTACTTCTGCCACCCTGGAGACAAGTGTCTGCAGACCTTCAAGACTGTCTGCAAAAATGACAGTATCATCAGCGTATCTTATGTTGTTCAATCGTTCTCCGTTTATAAGTATTCCCTCGTCTATGTCCGTTAGCGCTAGGTTCATAATGTGTTCTGAATATGTATTGAACAATAATGGGGACAATATACATCCCTGTCGCACACCTCTTTTTATCTTTATGTCGTCTGTTAACTGATCCCCTACTCTAACAGCTGCAGTTTGTTCGTAATAGATATTGTTTATTATACGGCGATCTCTGCTGTCTAGACAAATTGTATTTAATATTTTCATCAGTTCGTCATGTTTTATTCTATCGAACGCTTTCTGGTAATCAACAAAACACACATATATATCACAATTCACGTCTCTACATCTTTGAAAGAGAACTTGTATTGCAAAAAGTGCCTCTCGAGTACCCAATGCATCCCTAAAGCCGAATTGTGTGTTTGTCATGTGTTCTTTCAACCTACACATTAATAGCATGGTTTCTAAGTCATTAAAGATGCTTGGCTTTGTTAAAAGATGCAGCTATGACTTTACAACTGGTCGTTCTTTAAAATTTCTTTATTGTTCTTTGGTTAGACCACATTTAGATTATGCATCATGTGTTTGGTCACCTCAATATAACTGTCATATTAATAAAATCGAACAAGTTCAGCGTAAATTCTTACGTTATTATGCTTATAAGATGCATCTCACTGGTCAAAGTTATGAGTCTTTACTGCAAATTATTCGACTTGACTCATTACAGAGTCGTCGTCAACATAAAGATCTTTGCTTCTTATATAACTTAATTCATGGTCATAAATTCTGTATCCCACTTTTAAATAAAATTGGTCTACATGTACCTTCAAGAACCACCCGTTCTGTGACCACCTTCCACGAGGTCATTAACCGCACAAATTATGCTTCAAGTTCCTATCTCTCTAAAACTATTAAATTAGCAAACACATTATCTCCGCAAATTGATTTCTTTGTGAACGACTTTACTGCGTTTTCCACACAATTACATTTATACTTAACTTAATGTTCTAATTTCAAGACTGATTTGTCAACTACTGTTATTGTCTTTGTTCTAGGATAAGTTGTATTTGTCAATTTCAAAATGTTCTAGCTCTCAATTGTTAAATGAGAGCAAGTAATTTTATTCTTTATTATTGTTTGTTATGTATTTACCAATTTTGTACCTACTAGATCTTATTTTTCTAATTTGTGTGACATTTTAATTTAATTGTATCATGTACTAATGGACTTCGGTCCGTAAATAATAAATAAATAAATAAAAAGGAAAATTTGAAATACTAATCGACGGGTCTGAGCATTTTCTAAAAAACAATTCGTATTTGAGATATTGAATTTATTCCAAATTACAGACTCTCTCTGTATATGGCTTAACCGATTTTGATCACTAAACATGAGTTAGAAAGGTATCTTGCATCAAAGAACAAATAAGATAAGTGAAGGTATTATAGGATCTAGTGAGCTTGAAAAACTGTTCATTCCTATGGGAACTGGATTTCATCAAACTTATGAGGCCTATAATTTAAAAATTGGAATTTTCCCAGATATTAGGTATACACCGTTAGACACGTCTAAAGTCCTACAAACTCCCAGTTATCGGAGCAAATGGTAGGTTGAAAATTTTGAGTATTGTCGAAAAACCCAAAGTTCAATTTTTCAGTTTTTCGGCTATACTGAGCCATGTGTATGCCCGATCCTGACCGCTTAGGCACCATTTGAAAGCTTAACTCAACGCTATTGATTTGATGTATTTGCCGTTTTGCTGCCTCTCCTTGAACCCAATATATATCCCAAAAAATATGCCATTTTGTACCTACCCTAACCAGTCCTATAGCTGGCTTATGGGAGGTCAAATGTGCCAAACTACACCGGTTCTGTATCGGCCCTGACCCCCTCTTGAAACACAGAAAAAAAATTCACATTAGTGTAACTTTTCCACATATATAGTATTTTTACTACAAAAGCGATATTACGTAGGTCAAAATTTTTGACGTAAGAGAACTGTCAAAACATTAGAATGTGACTTTTCATTATTGCCATGTTTGTCAAAACATTAGATTGTGACTTTTCATTATTGCCATGTTTATAACAAACATGGCAATAATGAAAAGTCACATTCTAATGTTTTGACAGTTCTCTTACGTCAAAAATTTTGACCTACGTAATATCGCTTTTATAGTAAAAATACTATACATACATACATACCCACAAACATTTTCCCCTTTTAAAATAGAAATTAAGTCATATTTCTGAGCTCGATAACTTTTGAATGGTATAACCGACTTTCAAAATTAGACATGCGTTGGAAAGGTAACGATCAGTACTATCAGAAGCCACAAAGGTCGGAAATAAATTTTCAAATTTTTTTAGAGTTTTGGGGACGAGAACGAAAAACAGACCCTAAATGGGAAGGGCCGTAAAATCCACACCCTTAGACCAAAATGGATGGTTGAGTCTTTTCTTAAACGCTAACATGGGATTTGTCCAAATTTTCAATTCAGTCAGATTTAGAAAATTGAAAATTTCGTGTACATATAGTTTCGCATGTAGGGGGGTTGTTCACCACTGGTTATTACAAGGTGTATTAGTGTTGTATCCTAATCCTAGAGGCAAATCTCCACTTTCGAATACAAAATCATTGCAGACACAAAGTAACAGTTACTTTCAGAAAATATCTCGCACCTCTATTATTTCCGTTTTGTTGTGTTTGATGAAATACTGTGACACGCGGGAGGAAAAGGGGGCTGAATCGGCCCGCGGCCGTTTACCTACCCACCACTGCAAGTACTTGTGCACTTTGTTGGATCGAAATATTTCACTTTATTGTCGTTAAACAAACATCTACATCTAATGGAGTTTTGACTTTTGACACGTTCTTATTCCTACTAGAACTAAAATTAAAGAGCACAATAATAATAATCTTATTACGCAATATTATCTAGAACACCTTTGTGAAAGTGCTTGGCAGTACTTTTAAAATAAGTACTGTGGCAATGTTATTAATAAGAACGATTTTGTTTCGTAATATAACATGCCACTGAAATGTAGAATGATGTGATATTAACAACCGTTAACCAACTGACAGAATATTTTGTAGTACAATTTTGTGAACAAAAAGAAATAGTTTTTATGATTTCTTAGCCAGTGATTACTAATCGTTAAAAATATTTTGAGTCACGACGCTTTTAGATAACAATTTTTATTTCTTGAAAGTAAATATACCTAGCTTTTAACTCAGCGTAAAAAGGAAATAAAATGCCGTCTGTAAACTAAAATCAAAAACAAACATCTCGTTAACAAATACCTGAATATACGGTATGATACGTGATATCACTGTATTATCGAAATAACCAGGTAAATATTACTTTGTGGGAAAATTACGTGAGAAATAGAAATAGAAAACGCAAACCTATTTACATAACAAAAGTAGGTAACTGCCAAGTGTATACATATTTTTTAGTTTACAGAGGCCATAAAAACAGCTATATAGAACTACATCATACCGATGTACAATACTGTAAAAGAAAAGGACCAAAATTGACGTAAGATTGTCGCCCGAGGCTTGAAAAAACTACTAACCTGATTTCAGTCCATTAAATCTCTAGCAAAGCTAATGCATCAAATTAGTTGTTCGTACACAAAAAATACACAATAAACACTATATTAAGATTGTAGTTTATCTACCAACGAACCCGTAGGCAAACATGACACGTACTTATTGAACGCCGAGCAAGAGAATCATCGCCCATATTCAACTCCAACTACCGTCTACACTTCGTTCGGCCATCCACCATCGCTGCTATCGTTGCTGTGCGCTGGTTCTCGACGCCCTAGCAGGCGTTTACCTGCTTTTTTCGGTTATTTTTTGTGGGCTGAATACTTCTTTAGCCGTTTGAGCAGTCAAAAATGACTATGTTACATTTTTTATGTTTTTACTTCGAGAAAAACACTATTTACTACAAATTCAAAACAATCGTCTGTCCGCCACTTATAATATAAAGCAATTAACCAATAAGAAAGCAGAGCTACAGCGCTCCGCTCGGTGCTTTTCATAAACTGAAACATTTACGAGGGAAGTTTGAATTTACTTAGATAATTAAAAATTACAAAGTATTATTTTTTCGTATTCATACAGGTTTGTTGATATATACGAGGCTCGTTCAATTGAAACTCACCTTTGGTTCAGCAAAAAATTATTATTATTAAGTATGTATAAAATATCTAAAAATATTATCCCATTGTTTCAATACCGATGTACTCTAGTGATGTAAAACAAATGTCATTTTTTGAACATTCGCGAATACCTACATATTTAGATTTTTTAAATTTGTTTCTATTTTTGTAATGTTTCCTAAATTTATAATGAAAAGTGAATTGATCATGTCTTACCTAATCGTCTCCCCCTCCTACTCCCTCCAGGAATTTGCACCTCAGCAATTCTTCCTATTGGGTGATTAGCGTCTCGACGTTTATTATTATCAAAATTGAAACTAATAAAAAAATGAAATAAACCCCTTGCTACAAAATCCTTTGTTTACAAAGGTGTTAACCTCTGGTGAAGAAGGTCCGCAGCATAGAAATGGTGCGGCATTTATTTTAGAACAAAATGTCGCAAAATCAGTAAAACATATCGTGCTATACTCAGATAGATTAATAATGTTACAAATAAAAACAAATCGTACAGACTTAAACATCATTCAGGTATATATATGCACATACACAACAATATGACGATTAAGTTGTCGAAAGCTTTTATTCAGATCTAGACTATTTATTATCACTCACAGGAAGCCAAGATATAAACTATGTATTGGGGAATTTCAATGCCAAGTTTGGAAGAGGTAGTGAAGAAGATGTCGTTGGCAAGTTTGGTTTAGGAACGAGAAACGACCGTGGAGATAGAATGATTAGATTTTCCGTAGAAAAACAATTAGTAATATCCAACACTTTTTTTGACTTGCCTAAGCGACGACTTTACACCTGGAAATCTCCTATGGACACTTGTGGAAGAATAGTAAGAAATCAAATTGATTATATCTGTATATCAAAAAGATATAGAAATGCTATATTATCCTCCAAAACATATCCAGGAGCGGATGTACCCTCCAACCACAACTTACTAGTAGCTAAAGTATTACTTAAATTTAAATAGATTAAAAAAACCCAAAATATCTCCTACGATCAGCAAAGATAAAGTTTCAAATGCGGAAGTAAAAGAAATAGTAGCCGATAAATTAGAAGATCAGTTTCAGAAGTTGGGAAATAAAAATTCAGAAGAACAATTATGGGAGTCATGCAAAGAAACATTGGAAAAAGTCCAAGAAGACCATCTAATGGAAAGAAAATCAGCGTAGGAATAAGCAACAGTGGATGACAGAAGAGATATTGAATTTTTTTTTCTGATTCTGGCTTTGGTTTAGAACTAGAACCTTTAGCCACGTAATTGTATAACTTATCACTAAGTCAGGGGAGTAATGTGTAGTGTGTGTGTTGACTAAGTGTCTTGTTACTTTGCAAAGTCGACGTCATTGTCTTTGCAAAGAGACGCTAATTGTTTCCGAACGTCTGCGGTCCCTCCGGTGAGTACCGATCCCACAAGGACAGAAACTATTTTTCATTTATTAATTTATAATAAATGAAAAATTTCTGCCCCTGGTAGGATTCGAACTCCCGATATTGAATTTAATGGATGCAAGAAGAAAATATAAGAATACTAATCTGACAGAATACCAAAAGCTAACGATTCGAAGAAAAATAAGATCAGCTAAATCATAGTGGCATAAACAACAATGTAAAGAAATTGAGAACTACAAGCGTATCTATGACGCATTCAATATGCACAAAAAACTGAAAGAAGTTGCAGGACTGAATAAAAAAAATGTAACCCTCCACTAATCGAAGATAAAAACGGAAAAATTATAATCGATATCGAAGGTCAACTAATACGATGGACAGAATATATAAAGGAATTATTCGATGATGAAAGAAGCGAACTAGAAACGGTAAATGACATAAGCGGTCCTCCAATAACTAAGGAAAAAGTGCACTACGCTAAATATAAAGAATGCAAAAAACGGCAAGGCGATCGCACCAGATGGGATTTACGTAGAAACACTAAAGCTTTTAGGTACCGAGGGCATTAAGATACTTACGAAATTATTCAACTTAATCTACGAAAGCGGAAAAATTCCTAAAGATTGGCTTAAATCATCATTTGTTGTACTACCAAAAAAAAAAAAAACACAGAGCCACAAAATGCAGCGACTATCGCACCATCAGCCTAATGAGTCATGTATTGAAAACTTTTCTCATAATAATTCATCAAAGAACATATAGAAAAATTGAGGAAAGAATCTCAAGTACTCAATTCGGTTTTCGCTGTGGCCTTGGAACGCGTGATGCACTATTCGCAACCCAAGTTTTAATTCAAAGATGCAGAGATGTAAATCATGAAGTTTTCATGTGCGCGATTGATTTTGAAAAGGCCTTTGATAAAGTTCGCCATGAAAAAATGCTACATATTCTCAAATCTACCGGTCTGGACGGTAGGGACATTAGAATAATCGCAAATTTGTATTGGGGCCAGGCTGCATGTGTTGTGTTAGGGTTGGGAATCAGTGCTCTGAAGAAGTAAAAATCAAGCGTGGAGTTCTACAAGGCTGTATATTGTCACCATGTTGTTTAATCTTTACGCTGAAACAATCTTAAATGAAGTGTTGGAAAACGCAAGAGGGAATACTTATTAATGGTATGCTTATGAACAATATCAGATACGCAGATGACACCTTGTTACTGACAGGATCAATTGAACATCTTCAAGCGTTATTGAACCGAATGGTGGCATTCTGCGCGCGATATATAGACTCAAACTCAACGCAAGAAAAACAAAGTTTATGGTTATTAGTAAACAGGCAGCCGTAAATAATAATAACTATAACGTAACAATCGGTAATGACTCAATTGAACGAGTATAATCTTGTATATCTGGGTACTCATATTAATGAAAGCTGGAATCCTAGTACAGAAATAAAAAGTAGAATTGCCAAAGCAAGAAAAAGTTTTATAAAATTTAAGAAAATCCTGTGCAGTCATGATCTAAATTTGGAACTTCGCATAAGAATGGTTCGATGTTATATATTCCCAGTACTACTTTACGGGGTTGAAGCATAGACCCTGTCAGAATCGCTTTTAAAAAACCTAGAAGCATTTGAGATGTGGGTCTACCGCCGTATTCTGAAGATCAGTTGGGTAGAAAGAGTCACAAACGAAAGGGTTTTGCAACGTTTGAATAAAAGTTGCGAAGTAGTAAACACAGTTAAAAGGCGCAAATTGAAATACTTTGGTCATATAGTGCGTCACCCAGAAAAATATGACATACTTCACCTTGTCATGCAAGGTAAAATAATGGGAAAAAGAAGTGTGGGCCGCCGTACAACTTCTTGGCTTAAAAACCTACGCCAATGGTTTGGGAAAACTAGCACTGAACTATTTCGTGCGGCTGTAAATAAGACAATGATTGTTAATATGCTGGGCAACATAAGAGCCAACGATCGACAAGCGGTCTCGGCACCTTAAGAAGATATGTTTGTTACGGACGACGCGCGATTTTTAAACTTTAACGCGCTAGAGCGATAAAGTGACGGTACTCAGTAAACGTCAACTTTTCGTTGCCATTGACAAGCAAGTTGCCACTTGATTATCAAGTGATTGTAGAAAAAATAAAGTGAAGGCTGATACTGTGATTATACGAGGTTGTTACCTTTTCTTAATAAAAAAAGATGAGAGGTGAATAAATTTTGATTTTATTAACCTAATAGGTATGTACACACATCAAAATAATCTATGGGACAAAAACAAAATGCGAGATTACAGAAGTATTTTAAATAATTTATTACAAATATTTAAAAAATAAGTTAGAAACAAGTGTCCCAAATATAAAATAAACAAGATAAAGGCAGTTTTTGTTTATATTCGATTCAGAGTTGGACCACCATCTCCATATAGCTATTTCAGCATCCTCATGCCTCCTCAGTGAAGCTATGCAGTCACAACTCTGAAAGGAATATTAACAATCTGCCTATTTAAGGGAAACCATCGCGATACAATGATTCCACATTTTAAGACGCAATCTAGCGACATCTTTCGTATTACGAGGAAAACAATGAAAAGCCCTAGATACAAAGTTTACTACTTTTTAAACAATTAGAGTAATTGAAATAAAAATATAATAAACAGTATTTTAAATCTAAGACTTTTCGTTAATAAACTGCTTTCTGGCTGCATCCCGTATCTCCGGATTTTACAATATATAATCACAGAGACGACGAAAATAGGAGAAAGCAAATAGAGGACAATTAGGCCACGCATTTACCTTCTCTTCGTCTAGGAAAAGGACCGAAAGACAGTTTCTAAATACTCAAAACTGAGTAAAAATGGAAAAAGATAAAGGCAGTTTTTGTTTATATTCGATTCAGAGTTGGACAACCATCATCATATAGCTATTTCAGCATCCTCATGCCTCCTCAGTGAAACTATGCAGTCACAACTCTGAAAGGAATATAAACAATCTGCCTATAAAATAAACATTTTTTCTTAGAATTATTGCAATAGCTCTTAAAAAATTAAGACAAAACTCCCATAAGTCAAAAAATACTAACATAAAAAAATAAAAAAAGTAATTTGTTGACCCGCAACTCCCAACAAAGTAGTCTGTAGGTTAAGTTAATACAGTGTATGACCTCCACGGTTGTTGATTACTGCCCTACATCTGTCAGGCTAACTCATGATCAAATGGTCAGTGTCTTTCTGCGGTATTCTTCTCCACTCCATTGAAAGGCCCTCAAACAGTTGCTGTTTTGTATTGAACGCAATATTTTGATGTAAAATGCATCTGCCCAATATGTCCCATTCATGCTCAATTGAGTTTAAATCTGGCGATTGTGCAGGCCATGATAAAACCTTAATTTCGTTATCTTCGAGGAATGTTTGCAAGACCCTGGCAGTATGTGGACGCGCATTATCACGCGCATTAATTGAATTTGGGAACCAGCTTCTTATGCAAAGGATACAACAATAGGTTCGAGAATAATATAGCGGTAGTATGTTGCATTTATTAACCGTTCTTCCACCAAGAGAGATGCCACAACGTGTCTTTATACTGCTGCTTTGCTGTCTATGAACCTCCTGTACGGCGACCAATAGTTTAGCATTACCAGATCGTCTCCAAATTCTTGTCCGTCTCGTATCTGGTGCAAATCCAAATCGAGACTCATCTGTGAACAAAGTAGAGGATCACTTACCAATTTGCGTTTTCTTGTGCCCACTGATATGTCGATGAGCGCGATTTCTTGTGGATAGCACACGTACTCTCACAAGTCTACGTGCATCTAAACCTACTTCATGCAGTTTATTTCTAATAGTTTGGCAACTTAAAAATAGCTGATAGGTCTCTTGCAGCCTCATTTGTAATTGTGATGCAGTTATAGTGAGATCTTCCAAATCCTGCAACCTAAGAAACTGTCTTCAATCTGGTTGGTTATCCTTGTATGGCCTGTATGACGTTCAGCAACGTCACCAGTTTCATGAAACCTTAACCACAAACAATTAAAGACATTACTGTTCTTGTAGAGAGCCTCAGCAACGTCTCTTTGACTTCTCCCAGGTCTAAGCATCCCGATAGCACGCCACTGGATTTCGCTATTTAAATGATGTCTCTCCATTATTGGCAATTGCAAGACTAAATCAAAATCCAAATAGACATCGAAAATCAAGTACAAATAAAGAAATATTAAAAGATGAAGTTTTCGATCCTAATAGCATTATTAATAATATTTAGAAAATATTAAAATATTACTAAAAGATTTTTAAATTGAAAACTTATTGGTCCATTTCCTTGGTAACACCTCCAAGGCTTCTAAAATTTGCAAGCCAAATGGATGCTGAAGCGAAGAAGACAAGAGGGAATTCAAAAAAACTTACAATTCACGACCCCGTCTGTTCAGCTGGTAAATTCCAACAGAAAATGGACCTAGTTAATCGGAGGAGTAAAGACCAATATACACGTTCTCCATATGGAGAACAAGCCTACGTTCTCTCCGATGAGGCTCTAATAAGAGCCGAAAATCGCGATTCAGAGGACTGGACTGCGCTCCGTATTATAATTGAAAAGTCAGATTGTTTTGCCTTCGAATTGCAACTGAAATAAAAATAAAATGTTTATTTTATTTTTAAAGAAATATTACTTCGTATCTTATAGGCAAAAACGCATTCTGAAGTTTTGTTTTATTTTTTATAGCCATTCTTATCAGCATTACCATCCAAGTTGGTACAATAATCGAAAAAACAACAAAAAATATTAAAATCATAAATTTATTTTTGTATTTGCAGCTAACACTGATTTAAAAGCTGTTAATGTGAGTGTCCCCTAGATTATTTTGATGTATTATCTTTAAATTATTTTTTTCTGATATTCATATTCGCAAAAATTTCGCGAATGCGGATATGCGAATACGAATATTCGTTACATCACTAATATAATCTGCTTAAAGAGTTGTTATTGTGGCTGTTGCTTGAAGAATTCTTTTAGACATTTTGTACTTCTTCGTCCGAGTGAAAATGACTATTACTTAATGCCCAGATCTTATTCTAATGGCGCTACAATCAACCCTTTGTGAATCTTGGCCTGCTTGACAATGTTCTTCCATTCTGCCCTGTCGGATACTTCCTTCGCCACTGTCTGATATTTATGTTTTTAAGATCTCCCGTTACGTCGTCTATCCGTCTTTTATTAGTTCATCCAGCTCGTGGTTCATTTTAATTCTCCACGAACCATTGCTGTAGCTGCAATGTGTTGGTCCAAATATCTTTCTTAGTATTTTGCGTCGAAATATTCTCAATTGATTTTCATCAGTTGTTAAGAGGATCCACGTTTCACATCCATATGTGACCACTGGTCTAATTACTGTTAGTAATCCCCTGTTCTAGTGTTCCTATACATCAAAGTTTGTCCGACTAGACACCGTTAAGCTATTAACAAATTTTTAACTTGCTATTAATAAATTTTTTTTGGTATGCGGGATCCAGGTATATGTGCTTCGTAGTAGAGAATTTGGAATAAATCTAAGTATGTATGTAACAAAATATTTATTTAAACCATTCAACACAGGAAAAAATACATCAAGCAAGATAATAAACAATATGTTTGCTTGAAATCTAAATACTGTTCAAGCTTATGCAGATTATTTAAATTTAAAAGTAAATTTTAATATTAAGTAAACTCATCACAACCTGAAACGATGTTTCAGTTTGAAATACTCAAGACAATGAATAATACTTCTTGAAATAATTAGTTTTAAGACTATGTAGTGTCCCTTTCAACTCTATTCTTTGACAAATGTAAGAAAAAGCTATTTATGTAGCTATGTAAATAACCACTTTTTCACAATGATTTTAGCTTTGTTGACATAATTGATCTTTACAATCTCTCATCAATCCTAAATGAATAGGGAACTTACATAGAATTTTAAATTCGACAAAATGCTATAAATCCCAACAGACCATAATTTAAAATATATACCAAAGGAAAAAAGTTGTTTTTTTCTTTCATTTGGCCCCTAAAGATGATTAATATCGAGAGACAATTCACATTATAGCGGCCAGCCCAAAAGGCGACCTGATTGGTCGCGACGTCGTATTATTATAATGTTTAAATTCAGCGTCGTTAATTCATTAAGTTTTTGTTTAATATTGTTTATGATTATTGTAATCATTTTATGGTCTATTTCAGTTTATAAATCTTTAGATAGTTGCTGTGAACTATATATTTCATAATATTTGAGTGTTTTTGTTAAGACAATTTTTTAAAATGACCGAAGAGGGTTTTCCTAAAGGGCAGTCTGATAACTTTACCCATTGTAAATATATTTATGTTGTCCAGGTGCCACATATTTTCAAAAGGAAGAAAATTTTTCACACAATTGATATTATATATTATTTTTATCTTTTCCATCTATATATACTTGATTTATAAAAAAAGACTATTAAGCAGACAACACATATTACATTAAAACAACAGACACCTATATTAGCATTAGCTTCGCATCCATGAAGACCTTGAGAATGAACTAACATGTCTTTAATGTCCTTTGTAACCACTTTATTAATCTCCGTTTCTTATCCGCTGGTAATCTAATAAATATTTTATTGGGAGTTTCAATGGTTTTAATTTAACAGAATGTTATTAAACAACACTTTCATAGTATTTACTTTTATTTTCCATAATAAAAATACACACAATTCATTACTATCTCTTCAAAAACTGTGTTTTTGAACTCCAAAGTAAACAAAATTGTATGTAATTTAAATGAGACGTTAGAAATGACATACAAAATATGATCATATGACGTCACAAGAATTCGCGCGATTTTTAGATCGTTTGAAATGATTTAAATACATAGAAGATTTTAAATTTGTACTTCTAAGTTATTATGAGATTTTGAGGCGTGAAATTTTGGAAATCTTATTTTTAAAGGAAACTAAACAATATTATATAATAAAACAAAAAAGTGCAAGTTCCCTATTGTGATTGATTAGGGCACCAATGAACTTGCCAAGGAGTAAATGTTATCTTATGTGTCGATAGTTAAAAGAAAGTTACTGTCTGAACTATTCTTATTTGTGGAGTATCATGCAGTGAACACACTATTTTTTTAAGATAACATATAATTTGTTAGGTCTAGAGTCTAGAGTAACAATAAACTTTGTAATTTAAGTAGTAATTAACACAAATTATTTAATAATCTTATAGTGCTACAGACGAAACAATTAAACTAAAAGAAAATAAATATTTTTTAACTTATTGTATAAGGAAATACTAATTTAGGGGCTTAGATTAGTGAATATTAAGTTTCTCGGGTTCTTTTTCTATATGGTATTTTGAAAATTTAATTAAGACTTCTATCAGTACAAATGTTGACACTGCATAGTTAAGCCGCGCTATTTAATTGAGGTGCATCCTTCTTAGCTACACCTCCCAAGAGCTTCTTGATTTCAGCAATAGCTCTACCTGGATTTAAGCCCTGGAACAAAAAAAAAATATATCATACAGTGTGAACCATAAGCAGTACGTACACAATTGTTAACACGTTAAGCCCCGCGTGACACAGATGCTGTTTCACGGTGCTGCGATCTTGCCGGACCGCGTGAGCTTACGGATGTCTCTCACAGCTCAATTTTACATCAGACCGCGTGAGCAGATGAAGAGACACGGTGCAATCTTATCTCTATTACACCACTGAATAACGCCGGTCCAGGGGGAACATTTCAGTGTTTGCTGTTTCAAAATTAGGGGAGTGCATTTAGATTTTCACTTCGGAAAAAATCAAACAAGATAGAACTTTTTGTAATTTCATTAAGAAACGTTTAATAAACAACGTATCAAAAAGTTCTACTCGAGAAGTAGGTGCTTCATTTTTTATTAAACAAATGAACTGCGAAATTAGATGTTTTTTTAAGTAACTTGGAAAATATAAACTTTATAAAAAAACTGACTTGACCATTGAAAAATTCAGAAAATTTTACAAAAAAAATCTTATATGTATAAAGATTTTTCTAAAATTAAATCTGTAGCTTCTATAATTTTTTATTTATAACGCTAAAGTCACCCTTCTCACAAACATTGGCGCACTGTATACTAGCGTTCGGAGAAGTGCACGGTTGAGTTATTTTAATGTAATTCTTTAACTAACGGATCAAATGAAATTTTACAAATTTGACGTGAAAGAAGAATAATTAAGCTATCTTATGGTTATAATAAAAAGAAATAAAATATATGGGCATAAGTACGGTGTGGGCGGAAAGTGAGACTTACATGAATTTTGTTTAAAAACGATTTAAACAGTTTTGTAACTAATACAATGTTTCTTATAAAACTCTCAATTTTGCACAACTTACCTTTCAAACATCTTACTAAACGATGTTTCATTCAAAAAAAATCTCAAAAATTTAATTCAAATGATATGACGTCTCAAAAAATGTAATTTTTGAAAACTTCGTAGTTTTGCAGAATTAACACCACTTTAAGACGGTATTACTCAAGTTTGAACAGATTTATTACAATTTTATAGGTGCTTTTTTAAAGCTTAGGATGTAATCTTTAAAATCCACTAAATTATTTTACTTTAGAAATGAAATAAACTATTTCTTTTTGAGAAAATTAAGAAAGATAACAAAAATGTAATACAAAAACCGAAAATGACCGTTTAAAAAAATGGTTATACAAAGTGATCAAAACTTTTTTCTGTAAAGTTTACCTAAAATACATTTAATAATAGGCTTCAACAATAATAAATGTTCAACAAAAAAAATTTTTTAGCTCTTATACAGTATGTCTGCGTAGCTTGGAACCTATTAATAACTTTTTTATTTTATATAATACGAAAAAAGTTATTCTTTATAAAATACTTTGCAACGTATATAATCTAAGATGCAACCATCAAATATCAAATTTTATTGATTTTATACGAGGTATGTCAAAAAATATGAATTTCACCCAAGAGTAAAGTACCTTCATTTTTCACAATATCGAAAATTGTTTTTAAGGAAAGTTATTTCTAATTAAAAAATATGTTTCAGTGTTCAATTACATCCTTCTAATTAAAATATTGTGAATAGTAAAGGTACTTTAAGAAAAATTCATATTTTTTTACATACCTCGTATAAAATTGAATGAGTTTGATATCTGATGGTTGTATCTGAGATTTTAGACCAGGTAGAGCATTTTATGAAGGATAACTTCTTTTCGGAAAATTTATAATAAAATAGTTATCATACCTACTTGAGTAATTTGAGAAAAAATTGAATTTATTTGTTTCGATTAGAATGATGTATATTAAAACACAGTTTTTAATTTCAAACAACTTTTCCTAACAGCATTTTTTGATATTCTGGAATATAAAGGTACTTTACTCTCTAACGTAATTCATATTTTTGACATAACCCGTAGAAAATTGATAAAATTTGATAACTGATGGTTGAGTTTTAGATTTTTGACTATCCAAAGCATTTTATGAAGAATAACTTTTTTTCGTAAAATTGATAATAAAAAAGTTATCCATGTGGTTTCTAGCTACGCAAACATACTGTATAAAAGCTTCTCTATAATCATTTTCAAATTGTACCTAATGTCATATTCGGATTCAGCATATCAAAAAAAAAAAAAATAGAAACATATTTGATCAAAGTAAAATGATGAATTTAACGATATTTTTAAAATTATTTATACAAAACAATCGTTATTGTTTAAACAATTAATAAACAATTAGGGCCAAATCTGCGAGAAGAACTTTTTACTTTAACATGTATATAAACTAACAAAAAAAGTTTTAGAAAAATATAAGCTTGTTTGAATTATTCCGAAACAATGCATGTTTTCGTTCTAATTGCACTCCCCTAAATAGGATAATTTGATATCAAATTATGAATACAATTTGATATCAAATTATGAATCATAACAAACAGCCATAGGTACTTGTACAAATATTTATTCTAAACAAAAATAAAGCCTAGGATTGTTTTATAATTGTCGTAAAATCATCTGCATATGATAAATCACTGTTCCCAAACGGGTTACTAATATCTTCATCAGACATTACTTCTCTTCATCGTTCATCGTACAGTTTTTCTATCCGAGCTCAATCGGCTTCAAAAGAAGACATACTGCGCTATTTATAACACTTCTCAAATTATGCAACAGTTCAACAATTACTTGTAAAGTAATGCAATTTGCGCAAGTAACCCTCAATGCCTTGATTTAGTCAAATAAGAACCGACAAGCCATCAACAATCATCGACAACATCTGCACTCCAGACCGGGTGAGCCATCCGTGACTCGTGTCTCTCATTTTCATTGCTATATAAATGAAATACAATTGACTAAATTTGAATGGAAAGTACATTGTTGGTTATTGAAAGGCTCATATTTGATAATTTAAGTAAAATTAATTTTCGATCGGCGGATCTTATAAAAAAAAATGTCATGTCGGGGCTGAACGTGTTAAGAGGTCACATCAGCGAGTCATCAATTTTACTTCGGAAGAAGCTCACCCTTTTTCGAAAGTTTTGCGAAACTTTGTTAACAGTGCGTCGGCATTATTTGACACTAACTAAGATCAAGGCTCAATATTGTGACAATATACTCCTAGGCGCGCTAAATGGAAGTAATAGAAAACAATTTATTATAAGTAAATAAAAATATTTATAAAAATAAACATAATATTAAAATCGTGTATTTTGGTTTTTTTATTTAAATTTAACTTTTAAACTATTGATGATATTTTTAGAATAAAAAATCCTCCTAAGACTTTATATACGCGCATTATAATTCGAAATATTTTTTCGTAAAATATATCTACCTATAAAACTCACAATTAATAATAAGCTATTTTTTCAAATAGTCCGACAACTTAGTTCTATTACACAAAAATATAATAAATTATTTATACATAAACACTACTTCCCTATGGATCAACACTAACGAATTCCAATATCTTAGAAAATAATACACTACTGCACTGAACAAATATCGATGTAAATAACAGAACAGATAAGAGAATCGTGCTATCACATTTTGAGAACCGATAGAAGTTTGCCAAAATGAAAGTGACCATTTTGTCTATGTTGCCGAATCAGTTATTAGTTATAATATTTTCGATTTCTTGTTATATAGATAATCAATTATAGTAGCTCCAATGTTACATAAAATCTAGGTATGGGATAAAAAAGTTTAATTAAAGAAAGTGTATTATTTTGTAGAGGGATATCAGTGACTAGTACATTCAGCCGTTTGTATGGACGAATAATTAGAGACCGCATTGAGAAGGAGTACAAAGACCAAGAGGAAGAAGAACAATCCGGTTTTCGAACAGGAAGAAGCTGTACTGATAATATCTTCTGCCTCAAACAACTAATAGAAAAAAAATTAAGCACAAATCAAGAAGCCCACCTCATGTTTATTGACTTGCAGAAGGCGTACGATACAGTTCCTGTAAACAAACTCTGGAACGTGTTACGACAGACGAATATTAGTGTCACCTTAATAAAAGCCTTAAGAAATTTGTATGAAGGGTCAACATCACAAATAAAAACTGGAAACAGATTATCGCAAAGCTTCCTGGTTAATAAAGGTCTACGTCAGGGGTGTTGTGTATCACCGACCTTATTTAAAATATATGTTGCAAAAGCATTGAAAGAGTGGAAACGAAAATGCAGAGGCATGGGCGTAGACCTTGGAGAGATTTGCTTATATACATTGCAGTTTGCTGATGACCAGGTTGTTATAGCAAACGATAAAGATGATTTAGAGTACATGGCAAGGAAATTACAAGAAGAATATAGAAAGTGGGGACTAGAAATTAATACAGAAAAAACAAAATACCTGCCAATAGGTACCGAACTATCGAACATCACATTAGAAAATAATGAAATCATCATGACCTGCGACCATTACACATATCTAGGAATCGTTTTTGACACAACGGGGAAAGATGATGAAGAAATAAAGAGAAGAATAACACAATCCAGAAAAACAATAGGTTGTCTAAACAGCGTACTGTGGAATCATGAAATAGGAAAAAGAAGAAAACACAATATCTACGAATCTCTTATTAAAAGCAGTCTATTGTACGGAGCAGAAACTTGGCGGATAACCGAAAACAACAGAAGAAAACTGGAGGCAGTAGAAATGGACGCTTTTAGAAGATCAGTAGGAGTGTCACGCAGAGAGAGAATACGTAATGATGAGATAAGACAGCGAATGGGGGTTGACGGCTCTCTAACAACAGACATAGAAAGAAAACAGCTGATATGGTACGGACACGTCCAGAGGATGGATAACTCAAGACTCCCTAAAATAATTATGCAATGGGTACCACCAAACCGCAGAAAGAGAGGAAGACCCAAGAAATCTTGGAGAGAGGGAGTAACGAAGGCGATGAGCGCAAGAGATCTTAGAGAGGGCCAATGGGATGATAGAGTGTCATGGAAATTAGGCATCGGACAACGTCGCAAGACGTTTTAAAACCGATTGATAGATAGTATTATTTTGTTCTTAATGGCGGTACAGGCTAGTTTTTATAATATTTTGTTTAATTATAAAGTAATTTCCACATATAAATATATTTCCCAAATTGGGCTCTGTACCGCTATTCCTTACTATATTACGAATATGTGTGCCAAATATCCCAACAAAAAATTAAAACTGCAATCTTGGAACGCGTTTTCCGTTTTGATGACGCGCTGATATAGCCTCTTAATAGTATGTGATATGGTGTGCCAGACATTTTGGAATTAACAAGAAAAAGAAAATCACGTTACCTATTTATGTATGCTAAAGTTAAATACAGGGTACAATAAATTTTTTTTAAAGTAATCACTACAATAAATGCCTAAAATTCTAAACAACTCTAGATGTTTTACCTTAGGACAGGTTCGAGTACAATTCATAATAGTATGACAACGATAAGCTGAAAATGGATCCCTCATTTTATCCAATCTTTTATTTGTTGCTTCATCTCTGGAATCAATTATCCAACGGTAAGCCTAAAAATAATGGTATAATATTATGTCCACTAACTCTTCATCTAAGTACATACAGGGTGTCCAGAAACTCTTCCGACAAAAGAAGATCGGGGATTCCTCAGATAATTTCAACCCAATTCGTCTAATCCGAAATCGCTTCCTAAGGGAGCTAGAGCTAGAGCTCTTTGAAGACGGCGTCTTGTAATTATGTAGTTTTTTTTTTAAATAGCTCCAGAAAGCTTCTATTTAGAAAAACGAAAACTGGTTCGCCTATTTATCTTCCAGAGTGAAATCGACGTCATAGGCGTCCGTTTTGGGTAGGGCAACGGTTATTTTATTCCATAACCATTTTTGTCTTTAACTTTTAAGCAGTTTTGACACCGGATTATTAAACTCAGGTATTCTAGTACTAAGAGGTATTGTTGCTTTAAGAGGATGGGTACGTATTTTCGACTGCAATGCTATTCAAATGGGGATTCATTTTTTTCGAATCCTGAGAAAACATATAAGTGTTTTTGAAAAATTTAAACATAGAATGAAAGATTACGTTATTAGCGAGGGCCGAAAGCCCCTGAGAACTTATATAATGTTTATTTTAATAAGTTACAGGGGTGAAAAACTAAGAGAAAATTTAGTGTGATTTTTAATTTCAAATATGTCATTCAAAATAAACTTTTTATTTATTCTCAGGGACTTTCGGCCCTCGGCAATAATTTAGTTTTTCATTCTGCGTTTACATTTTTCAAAAATATTCATTGGTTTTTTCAGGATTCGAAAAAAATGAACACAATGTCCGTGGTAATATTTTCCAAATCTATCTTTGTCTTTGTCTTAGGAGATACCATCTCGCCCAAGCTATTCAACCAAGCGCTAGAAGATGTGTTCAAACAACTACACTGGGATGGCTTGGGTATAAACATAAACGGGCAATATCTGAATCACTGACGATTTGCTGATGATATTGTATTAATAACAGAAAGAAGTGAAGAACTACAAAGAATGATGGAAGAACTAGATAGAGAATCGACAAAGATAGGACTGAAGATGAATTACAGTAAAACAAAAACCATGACCAATCAACAAGAAGAACTAATAATTACAGTGGCACAAACAAGAATAGAACAAGTAAAAGAGTATATATATCTAGGACAAATCACTAGATTAAATAAAGAAAATCAGACCGAAGAAATAAAGAGAAGAATAAGATTGGCCTGGGCATCATTTGGAAAACTGTCTTATATTCTAAAGAACAGAAAATACCCGCAATATCTAAAAACAAGAGTCTTCAATCAATGTATACTCCCTGTTCTAATATATGGCTCTCAGACATGGACGTTTACAAAAGAAAATATGGAAAAAAATAGCAAAGACAGAAAGATCCATGGAAAGACAAATGCTGAACATTAAACTATCAGACAGGAAAAGAAACGAATGGATCCGTAACAAAACAAAAGTGAAAGATGTCTCAACCCAAGTAGCAAAGCTTAAATGGAAGTTCGCCGGAGACACCCTACGGCAGAAGGATGAAAGATGGACTAAGACGATTATACATTGGAGACCGTGGAACCACAAACGAAAAAGGGGAAGGCCACAAATGCGATGGTCAAATGACCTGAAGAAGCACACTGGGTCAAAATGGATGCAAATTGCCCAAAATAGAGAGGCATGGAAGAAGGAAGAGGAGGCCTATATCCAAGGATGGATGTTTAGGGCTGATTAGATAGATAGATCTTTGTCTTACAACGCACTCAGTCGAATAGAATATTGTCAGCATATTGTCAATCAGACAGTGACAATTTTAAATATTTGACATGGCATCGGGAATATTTGGAGTTGTTGATTAAATAATATTGATATATAGTGAATTTGATAAATAATTGATTTAAGACGTGAACTTAATAAAAAGTTATTTACTGTATACTATTTGTGGAAGATCCAAACAGAGAATACATCAGGATAATATATTCTGTGATCCAAGTATTTTGTTGTTAAAGATGTTCAAAATTGTAAGCGTTCCATAGTAACAATATATTATTAAAAAACACTTCTCTTTTCTCGATTGAGTATTAATTTTTGTTGTACACATAAATTATTACAATCACTGAATACATAGTTAGTGAAAAAATTATCACATTTATTAACTGAATTAATAATTTGCAATTATATAAATAACAGTTATCCAAGAACATTCAAAAGCTATCTCTTTAAGTTAATGATGACATTTTCAAGTAGAATGACATTCTAGTAATATTTACATATCCATACCAGTGTGAATTTTACTACACGTAATTTGACGTGTAAAGACAGAAAACCGATGGCCTTAAGTCGGTATGATTCACCGTTTTCTAGAAAAATCGATTTGAAAAAAATTTTCAAAATGAAACGGTGTATTTTATCGACTTGAAGCAAGAGTAACTTTTAGTACTAGAATATCTCATAATCTAATAATCTGGTGTCAAAAATTCTTAAAAATTAAAAACGAAACCGATAAAGCGATAAAATACCCATTGACCTACCAAAAACGGACGAATATGACCAGTACTATAAATTCGCAATTGATAAAATCGATTCATCTCTAGAAGACAAATAAATGTACCAGTTTTCGTTTTTCTAAATAGTGTTTTTTTTAAATTTTTTTAAAATCAAAAAACGAAAAATTTTCTAATCGATTTTTCTAGAAAACGGTGAATCATACCGATTTAAAGCAAGAGTACTTTTTAGTACTAGAATACCTCAGAGTTTAATAATCCGATGTCAAAAATACTAAAAAATTATGGAATAAAATAACCCAAAACGGTACCTATGACCGGTACCGGAAATTCGCAACTGACGGAATCGATTTATCTCTGGAAGATAAATAGGCATAACAGTTTTCGTTTTTATAAATACAAGAGTTCAAAAAAACTAATTACAAGACGCCATATTTAAAGAGCTCTAGCTCCCTTAGCAAGCATTTTTAGACTAGATGAATTGGGTTAAATTGTCTTAAAATTATCTGAGGAATCTCCGGTCTTCGTTTGTCGGGAGAGTTTCTGGACACCATGTATAAACTAAAAGTCAAACAATTAGATGCACGTCATAGATTATAGATTTAATGACTTCATAATCCACCGGTGCAAACTTGACGGCAAACAAATTTAACAAATTTTTCCCCATACATATATTAGTTTTTTCGCTACCGTCAAGTTTAACGAGAAAGAGCTGTTGCCAAATAAAAAACATCTCAAAGCAGCTACCGGCTACATTGTTTCTCTTTGTCTTTAAGAGTGTGAAACAAAGATAATTATAGTGTCACACTGATATTGTCCTATAAAAGGTTATGTATAGTGTGACCAACTCCAATTCAGTCGAATCCGGGACAAGGCTGAAAAAAATACCTGAAATCCGGGACTTTTCAATTAAAATCGGGCTATTTTTCTTTTCTGAAGACGATAATTAAAATACAGAAACGAAAAAAAGTCCACCGGACTTAGATGTGGTATTAGAATTAAACTCTAGAAATTGTCGACTTTTTTTCATCCCACCAATTCAATTTGATGTGAATTCTTAGAAGAATAACGTATTCAAAATAGAATTTTACCAAAACGTTGAAAATTCGGATGGCCTGGAAGCCTTGTCCGGGACACGACTTCGTAATTCGGGCCATGTCCCGGATTTTTCGGGCTAGTTGGTCACACTAGTTATGTAAGATTTGTGTTTGTTTATTTTTTTTTTCTTCTTTTTTATGACCTTTGGGAGCTGTGCCCATTTAGTCAACACCATTTCTTAAAATTCACGCTTAACTAAACTTACCCCAAAACAAGACTATTACAAACCTATTCGACCAATCAAGGATAAGGGAGGGAAAGTGAAGTTGGTTAAAATATAAACTAAATAAATAAAATATAATTTGAAAACAATAATTTGACATTATATTTAGGTAACCTCCAATATTATGACAGACATCAGTTACCATTTACAATCACATCAAATATAATAATGGCGTCATATAAATTCGTCACTAATTCTAGCCAATGAAATGATCGCTGTAATCGGAATGGCATGCCAAAAAATCTGATTAGTCCCTATATTTTTTTTTAATTCAGAATAGGGCAACAAGGGGAAAATTACGTGCATACCTTATTGTTTGACTTTTCCTATATCTATATGGAGCAAAATTATGTAAACAGGTTTATTATTATTTTTAAATTATGATTTTTTGGCATATACAGTCTCTGGCCACATTATTATGACCACCTATGAATTTTTACAAAAATCAACTATTCCACTGGGTACATTTTGTTTAAAAATTTATTTTTAATTTAATTTTGTTACGTAAAGTTAATGCTATATGGGCTATTCCACGAATATACGTCTGTCTTGGATTATCGCGACAACGAATATTTTAGTGTGCAACATAAGAAGTGCGAAAGTAAATGGCTCTAATAATTGTTCCAATAAACAACAATGTATTTTGCAATTTACTTTCGTTCTTCATAATTTGCACAGTAAAATATTCGTTATCCAGATAATCCACAACAGTCGTATGTTCGTGGAATAGGGTATACATTAACTATAGTATATTTAATAATAAACAGAAATAAAATATTTGAATATGTGACATATTTAAATTAACTTAGAACACTCCGTGTACAGGTTTTTAAAAAAGATTTATTACAAATTATCTACAAAATACGTCTTTAATGTCGGAGAGCAGATTCTAAACTGAATTAAAAATGAAACAATTACAACTAACATGATAACAAATTATGAAATACAATAATGCTGAAATTGCTGAAACAATATATGCTTTCTAGCCAACGTCCTCTAACCTTGTGCATACACTGCTGTTCCTACACTATAACTCCTCCCCCGTTAGAATAGAATAGAATAGAATAGAAATATGCTTTATTGTCATGAAAAATTGTACAATTTTATCGACAAAGCTTATAAAAAGTCAAGACAACAAAACAATAACAATTCAATTTACTAAAATTACATAAATCGTCAATATATTTACAATAATAACAATAATAATGAAGTTAAACAGAAGTAGTCAATTGCAAAATTTAAGTAAATTGCAAATGCATAGTCTACCTAGTAATTAATAAGTTTAAAAGTTAAGCTGCTGCATATGACACCCAAATATAGACAAAAAAAATGATAATAAAAATACTACTTGTGCAAAGGGTACTGTAATTTCTTAGTTATTGATTAAGAAAATCTTCTACTGAATAATATGGTCTTTCAGATAGGTAGGCTTTTGTCAGTTTACGGAATTTGGGGAAAGATGCTGCAGATTTAAGTTGTAGAGGGAGATGGTTGTAAAGTTTTTTTGCGGAATATAATATAGATTTCTTTACTAACTCAGAGGACGGGGTCGGCATATAGACGTCAAACGTAGAATTTCTCGTGAAGTAGTCATGATTAGGTCTTGGTGGAAAGACATGTAGATGTTTACGAATTAAGCAAACAGTTTCTAAAATATACAAAGATGGAAGGGTTAAAATTCTGTGATCTTTGAAGTAACTTCTGCAATGTGTTGTTCTTCTGAGGCCAAACAGATATCTAATTGCTCTTTTTTGTAATTTGAAAATAACATCGAATTGGGCAGCTGTACCAGAACCCCAAAAAGGAAGACCATAACGAAGATGTGACTCGAACAAAGAAAAATATGTTATTTTGGAAGATGCTAAATTGAGTTCATTCGAAACAGATCTTATAGCATAGCAAGCTGAGGATAGTTTCTTCCTTAACAAATCGATATGGTGGGACCATTTAAGTTTGCTGTCTAAAAAAATACCAAGAAATTTCACAGAATCAACGGTACTGATCTGGCTGTTATTAAGAGGTAAGGGTTGAAGGACTCCTTTATAAGACAATGCTACTGTTTTATCTACGTTAAACGAGAGTAAATTAGAGTCAGACCAGGTTTTTATTGTAAGTAGATCAGAAGTTATAGTAGCATGAAGAGTTGCAATATTTGAGTTGCTCCAAGTGATACTGGTATCATCAGCAAAAAGAAAGATTTTTCCATCGATTTTTAAACTAGTGATGTCATTAATAAAGATAAGGAAAAGTAGAGGACCCAATACTGAACCTTGAGGTACCCCACATACAATGTTTTTGAGACTAGAGTCTGTATCGTTTGCTCTAACCAGTTGTTTCCTATCATCCAAGTAAGATTGGAACCAATCTAAAGAAATACCTCGAATTCCGTAGAAATTTAGTTTTCTTATCAAAATGTTATGATTTACACAATCAAAAGCTTTGGCGTAGTCACAAAAAACGGTGGCAGTGTGAAGATTATTGTTCAGTGCTTGATAAACCTCATGTAGTACAGAAAAGATGGCATCAGTGGTGCATTTATTATTTAAAAAGCCGAACTGATTTTGTGATAAAATGTTGTATTCAACTAGAAAGGACATAAGTCGGGCTTTTATGAGTCTCTCAATAATTTTGGAGAGTACCGGTAGTAGTGCAATAGGTCTATAATTGCAGGTATTAGATATTTCACCACCCTTATGAAGAGGAATAATGATGGCTGTCTTCAGGCACTCTGGAAATTTACCTTTCTCAAAGGAATCATTAATTAGTGAGATGAGGACTTCTAACACATTTTCTGGGAGATTAGAAAAAATTTTTATCGATAGACCATCAGTACTACAGGAGGATTTGCTTTTGATACTATTGATTGTTTGGATCAGTTCAGATTTATCAACTGGTTTTATAAAGAATGAATTCGAGACCTTTCTTGAATTAGGGAGATAAGCAATGGGATCTTGTTGTGGCAAAATAGTTGATGTAATATTTTTACTCACATTAACAAAGTATTCATTTAGATTTTCAGGGTCTGGAAGGGAAATTGTTTTAACAGTGTGGGTTTTATTTCGAAGATCGTTTATTATGGACCAAGTTTCTTTTGCAACACTTTTTGAGCTTCCCAAACGGTTATGGTAGTAGTCTTTTTTAGCTGATTTTATAAGTTTAAGATAGGTTGCCCTGTACTTGGTGATATATTCAGTGATAGAAACGTTGGTAGTAAATTTCCTGATATAGAGAAGAGAACGCATATTCTTGGAAGATATTCGGATACCTTTAGTAGTCCAGGGTTTGCGATGTTTTGGCTTAATTGCAATTAAAGGAAATGCTTTATTGAAGATACGGACAAGCTTATCCAAAAAAGCACTGAAATTATTATCCACGTCCATAGCAGGAAAGCGCCACTCAGAGGTTAAGCATAAATTTTGGAAATTACGAAAGTTCCGGGTGGAAAAAATCCTGCCTAAACGTCGGGTTTTCAAGGAGGGTTTGCTCAAGATATTAAACTTCGTATAAACTGCTTCATGATCAGATAGTCCAGCATTAATAATTGTAGAGTGGACATCAAGGGGTGAAAAATCTGAGACAGTATAATCAATTATGGTAGATGAAGTTTTTGTTATCCTTGTAGGAGAATCAACGTGCATTGTTAGACCATAAGATTCAAATATGTTGACCAAGGATATTTGTGTAGCACTAGCAGCAGCATAATCAATGTTAAAGTCCCCGCATAAAATTTTTCTACTTTTATGGGGCAGGTCATCTAACAAATTTAGCAGGTTCTGAAAAAATAGTTCCACGGAAGAGTTAGGTGATCTATAAATGCAAATAATATAAAGATTAAGATTCTTATTGTAAATTAACGAAAACTCAAAGAAGGCTTCACTTAGCAGAAAGTCATATTTTGTTACCGAAGAAAAATCATTGCTCGTAGATAGAATTAGGGTGCCTCCGTAAGCTGAGCTTGGACGATCATACCTAGCAATTGTGGTGTATTTTTCTACAAAAAAAGGCTCGTTGACTTCAAGCCAGTGCTCTGTAACCGCAACTACCGGGGGAAATCCTAATTCCTCTAGGAACAAAAACAATTCATCAGTTTTGTACCTTATAGAACGAATATTAATCAGAACCATGCTAAAGTTGTTATCACTAAAACAATTTGAGGATTCTAGTCCCTCAGAACACGTCGTGATGTTTAAAAATTTCGTTTTGGAGAGGCAGCGGAATAGTAATTTCGGTGACATTCCCTTGATTTCTGCAGGTGAATAATTCTTTCAGAAGTGAGAAAGGATCTGTAAGCATCAAGATCAGCTTCCACCTCATCTGGACCAATCCCATAGGCATTGTTAAATTCCAGCAGAATTCGTCGTAGATCTTCAGTCTTAGTGGGAAGTCCCTCGGAAGCCAAAAAGAGTTTAACGCTTGTATTGGTAAATCCATCGTAAAACACTGAATCTGGTTGGTCGTGTAGATAAGCAAGATGAAGTTTAATGGCTTTTAAGATATCCGGTTCCCTTAATCTGGCTAGAAGATATCGACTATTCGAGTTATTGGTTAATCTAACTCTTGGTGGGGTCAAAGGATCCAGATTTATCGAAGGTTCTAAAGTATCCTTCTTAATGAAATTTACAGGCGAATGGAACGGATTCTTAGATTTACAAACTTCGATGGCCTGCTTGTCTGTACGTATGTTTGTGTTTTCTACTTCATCTTTGTTCTTGCGAGAATTGATAATTGGATTTTCCAAGGTGACAGAACTTCTGAGATTCTTCGGATTCTTATGTGACTCAGATGAAAGCGTTGGTTCAGAATTGGATGATTCTATAGACCATTTGATGTTAACACCATGTGGCCAAATTTCCTTATTAAATAATAGGTTAATAGCTGTTCTAGATTTTATACCTATTTTGAACGAAGAGCCAGTTGCTGTGTCGGCATCTTTAAGGAGTGTGTAACATCTAATGTATTCCTTAATGCCTAGCCTCTCTTTGATATAGTGCACAACTTGTATAGGGGTGTACGTTGGGGTCAAGTTACTAATAACTACAAAGTGACATTGATCTTCTGTAATTTTTGGCTTTTGCTCTGGACTTGGTTCGATATGTCGGGGCTCTTCAGTTTGGGTACTTGCGGTGGCATAAGATGTATTTTTCTTCAATATCTCTTTTTTAGTTGGTATATTAGATAGATTTTTTGTAAGACTGCTCATTTGATTTGACATATCACCGATATTTGAAGAGAGCCTTTCTAATCCCAACTTAATCTCAGTTGAATTTGTGTCTTGGATTTCAACCTTGATAGTCTCATCTGAAGAAGAGCCGAAAAAAACTGACGATATATTAAAAATGTCGTGTTCCATCTGCCTTACAGATTTTAAAACCTTCTCAGGATTCAGCAGGTTGTTTAGTTTGTGGATCTCGTCAATTTTTTTCGTAAGATAGTCCAGTTTGCCGTCATTTTTAGTTAATAGGTCATAAGTCTCGATGAAAACAGGCAAATTGTCATTTAGTTTTTTAGTAACTTGAATTAAGGCCTCAAAGTTCTCTAAAGGTATTTGATTTTTTGATAAATTTGTAATTTTGTCATTTAGGGCCGATTGTTCAATTGGAGATTATCTTCAGATTAAAAATAATCTTCAATTAAACTTAATATTTCGTTGTCCAAAGCAAGTTTAACATTTAACCATCTGTTAACAAGAGATTATCTTAATCGCTCAAAAACGAAGGATTAAGGGTGTTAACTAAAGATTTGTAACCTTACTTTCTGTTTTTAAATTAAATATTTTCAATAGCATTCCACAATGAAACAACCATAGTTATTGCAATAGGTAGGTATAAATATTGTTCTCTCTACAAATTTTCAGTAGTAATAAGGTTTGCAGTAATAATCTATTATAATTTCGTGTCTCTAATAATAATAATGGCTATTTCTAATATTGATGTTTTTTATTTTGAGGATATGACATATCACAGAGGACGAAGATGTCTTAGCTGTTGTTAATATAATTTAAAAATGTAGGTACCTACTTCTTAAATAATTTATAATATTATAACCCAGTGATATGCACATAGGCAGTACAAAAATAAATTAGATTTCTCAGTGTATAGGTACTTATGCTTCTACAAATTTATTCATGATAATTATTTATAAGTAAATACATATTTCCTTGAGTTTCACTTTCTTCTTCATGTACTACGTCCTTTCAGAACGTTGGTTACCATCATAGCTATCTTAATTTTATCCACTGCCACCCTAAATAGCATGTTTGTATCAATACCATACACCAATCTCGCAATTTCTTAAACCATAAGGTTCTTCTTCGTCCTGGACTGCGTTTGCCTGCTATTTTTCCTTGCATAATATTTTGCAGCAACCTATATTTGGGACCTCTCATTACATGTCCGAAATACACCAGCTTTCTCTTCTTGATGCTTTTTATAATCTCAGTAGTCTTGCTGAGACGTTCTAGTATTGTGGAATTTCGAATCTTCTCCTCTCAGAAAACTTTTAAAATTCTTCTATAACTAAAATTCAAGTTTCACTTGCTTTTAATTATGTGTAAAAATCAGGCAAAAACAAATTGGAAAATCTTTTTATGAATTCTTTTGGGAAGGAATGATATACAATTTTTATTGTCAAAAGCTAAAAATTAACATTACATTAAACATATGTTTTTTTGACGTAAAATTAGCAGTTCTCCTGCTTTTATTACTTTGTTCCATTTTAATTATGTTTAATTATGTAAATTAAATAAAAATAATCACTGATACAAATTAACATAACAAAAATGCACATAAGTTTTAGAAGAAAATTTAAACATCATACGTCAAAAATCATTAATTTTACCACAGAACACACTTTTAAGTACAATTTTCATGATAAAATTTATTCCAAGCCGTTAATTAATAACTGGCAACATTGTCACCGCTTCAGTACTCGGGTTTAATGAATCCGAAAGTTAACCAGCATTGAACAACTTATTAAAAAATAATCTTTGAATTAAATTTAAACATGGTTTACTTAATCCATGAGTTACCTATTGATTGAACAACTGGCCCTTAAATAATTTAAACTTGGAGAGTCACATACGGTACAAAAGAATCTAAGGTGAGAAGACTTTTGGTCCAATAGGGCTTTAGTGATGGTCTTGTTTAATTTTGTACATTTCATACAGAAGTTTCTTTGGCAATCTCCATTACATCTTAACTGGTTGTATTTATCCGAGTCAGAATATTGTGTAAGACAATGTTCACAAGTGTACGTCATTTTCAAGGTTAGATGTGCAAAAATTAACTAGGTCGATGTGATGATGGTAATAAAAATTGAAACACTTACAGCTAGTATCCACAACACATAAATCAAAACAAATAACAAAACTTGTAAACACAAGGAAACAAATCAAAACATACATCCGTATACTTCCACTGCTGGTAAACGAATGATGAAGGAGTGAGGCTCCGTCAGGTAGCCGAGTTTTATTTTCTCCTTGTACCAATGTTGACTTTGTTTTTCTTTGTTGTCTTCGTTTGTAAATAAAATAAAATAAAGATACGATAATACAAATATACAATAGAATAGTCCATACGCTTGGAGTGTGGAGTTTCCGTTATTATAGGAAATGGTCCATTGGTATGAATTTCTTTAAGTTCTAGTGACTTCAGGTCAATTTTCATTGGTAAAATTTTGATGGGATTAAATCGAAATTTTGGTTGGTTTATTATCAGTGGTTGTCCGTAAGTTTTTTCTAAAAAGACCAATTCTTGGTTTCTAAATATTATTTTGCAATTAGAATTTTCTATAAGATATATTCCGGTTAACGTTTTAATCTCTGTTCCTTGTGGACAATTTATAGTTAATTTTTCTGGTGAAGGAAATATAGCTAAAAATTGATTTACTTCTGGGATGATTTCAATATTGTTTTTTGAAATTTCGACTCGGATATATTGGCATTCAGAAGAATTTCCATTGGTTATTATTTGTTCTTCACATTTAAATTTATTATTGTTTTGAAGGTGACGAGGGCATTGGAATATTTTACCTTTAGTACATATGTCGTTGAGAGGTTTTATTATATTTTTGGATTTCAGCAAAAATTTTGTGTTTGGTATTATTGTTGAGAATTCTGATTCATGCTCTGTGGGAATAGGTAATAAATAAAAGAGTTCAAATTCTAATTCGAAATCAATGGGTATAGAAAGAAAATAGGTTATTTTATTTTTGTCTATTTTACAGTTAACTTCTAATAAAGATTCAAAATTTAATATGTTTTCATAATTAACTTCAAACGGAAGTTGAGATTGGTAATGGGAAGAGATTTTTCTTATTTCTTATAATAAGTCTCGGGATTTTATGATGCTTGGGTGTAAGGTTTTGAGCTTACAGAATGTGAGGGAGTTTTCGATATTTTCTAAAACATTAAGTATTGAATTAAAGATAATTAGCATTTCATTAAACAAATCTTTCAAATAGACAACATTTTCAAGATTTCCTTGAAAGTTAATGATATCTTTGATTTCTAGTATTTTAGACTTCAGATTTAGTTCGTTATTTTGAATGTCGACTACAGTCTGATTAAAATTTTTAATAATTTCGTGGCTTACAGAGTATTGCATTTGAAGTTGATTTTGTAAATTAATTTGGTTTTTCTTTAAATGTTCCAACATTAGATTTATCCTTTCTCCGTCATCTGAACCTAAGTTACCAGTAATGGTTTTAACTATTAATCCAAGACCATTTATTAACCCTCTTCTTTTCCTTATACTAGTAGAATGAATATTAAAATTATCTAACTTATCATCTATACTATTCTTAACATACTGAATTAAATTAATAAAATTTTCAGTTTCTGACCTAAAGAAAGTATCATTTGAAATATTAGTTTTGAGATGGTCGTACTGAATATTTAGATTTTTGTATTCGTTTAATAATGGATTAAGATCATAAAAGTGGATAAAAGTATGACTTGCTTTTTGTAATTTGGCAGGTCATAGGTTAATGGGTAGAATGCCCATATTGTTGCTAATATCCTTTATGTTGATGGCTGCATGCCCGACTGCGATGCACCTGTAATAAAATTATAAGGTTTTTGTTTAGGTCGTTTAATATTAGATAAGTGTATATCTTCAGTTGTATTTTTGTGTCGAGTAACGATTTTGGCTGTTTTTCTTCCGCGATTAATGCTTTTTATTTCCTCCTTTTGATATTTGTTTTTGGTTTTTCCTTTAATTTGTTTGTTACGCACAAATATTTTGGAAGGAATTATTTCAGGTACCTCTTCACGATTTAAATTTGCTTTTCCAATTAATGTTTCTTTATTTTTTTGTAAATTTTTATTTATTTCTGAATACAGTAACTTCATTTTTTCTTTATGGTTGATTATATAATTATTATTAAGTTGTTTTTCCAGATCTAAGTCGAAAATAGAAGTATTCTCTAAATGTCCATTTATTATTTCATAGGATTTAAATTTAGTCGCTGAGTGTATACTACTATTATAAGCCAATAGGGCATAATTGACTTTTTGTTCTATTGGTTCGTTTTTAAAATCGTCGCGGTTATTAAATAATCTAATATGTTCGATAATTGTACTATGGAATCTTTCGGCAATTCCATTGGATTCTGGGTGTTGTGAGGTTATAAAATGGATTTTGATTTTATGAACAGCAAGAAGTTCTTGAACTAGAGAATTTTTAAGTTCGGTACCATTATCCGAAATTATTTGTTCGGGTGTATTATGATGAGAGAAGTACTTTATTAGGTCGTTTACAACTTCTATTCCTTGGGCGGATTTTAATTTGTAGAGTTGGGCATATTTGGAAAATGAATCGATTACGGTTAGAAATTTAGTGTTTTCTAGTGTGATTGTATCGAGATGTAATATTTGGAAGGGTTTGATTGCTGTGGGGGTAATATTGAAAAATGGTTTGATTGGGTTTCTATCGTATTTAGTTAGTTGACAGATTTCACACTCGTTTATGTAAGTTTGAATCGAAGCTCTTTGATTGGGCCAGTAATATATATTTTTTATGCGCGACTCGGTCTCATCTAATCCTCTATGGTTTTGTTTTCCTTCGTGATAGTTTTGGATTAATTCTTTTATTTCATTGAGAGGAATATCAATAAGTTTCTTTGTACATTTAATGAAGGATATTTGGGAATTTTTAAAGAATTTTTGGACGACTATGCTAAATTTTTCGTATATGGGATCCTCAAAATATAAATGATATTTTAATTTTGGGACAGTATAATCTTTGACGAATTTTATGACATCTTTTTCGAATTTTTTTTTTCGAAAATTGTACCAGAATTCTGCGCTTATTATTAAATAATATTATAATATTGGGTATTGCTGGTTCGAAGTTTACTTCAGAAATTATTATTTGATTTTTTCCTATATTTACGGCACATTCTGCGATAGGAATGCCGATAATTGGATTTTCTTGACTGGTGTGTATTGTGTTACCTTCGTCATCTGCTTCTTCGCATTCAACTATAAGTGATTCGTTTTCTACGTCATTATTTGGGGTATTAAGTAGTTCTTCGTCAAAATTCATTATATAATCCATTTCTTCTTCGGTATTTGGTTGTGTTTCATTTGTCTCATTTACATTTAATTCTATTGTGGATAGAAAATCACTATTAGTGTTTAACGCACCTTTTTTGTATACGACATTGTAGTCATATTCTTCCAATTTGAGGTGCCATCTAACTAACTTTGAGTTAGGGTCCTTTAAAGAAAATAGGCATTGTAATGGCTTGTGGTCAGTTACAATTGTAAACTTACGACCAAAAAGATAAGGGCGGAAATATTTCACTGCCCAAACAATCGCAAGTAGTTCCTTCTCAATTGTTGAGTAGTTGGTTTCGCTTTTATTTAAAGTTCGACTAGCATACGCTATAGGTAAATCAGATCCAATTTTTCCTTGGCTCAATACAGCCCCTAGTGCAAAGTTGATTGCATCTGTGGTTAAGTTGAAGGGTTTAGAAAAATCAGGGTACTGTAGTATTGGATCATTAACAAGAAGATTTTTACACATTTCAAAACACTGGGAATAATCTGAATCGTTTACGTTTATAATTGCATCTTTTTTGAGACTAGAAGTTAAAGGTTTAGTTAATTTTGAGAAATCTTTTATAAATTTTCTATAATATCCCAATAATCATAAGAAACCTTTTAGTTGTTTGGTATTTTTTGGAATAGGAAAGTTTACGATAGCTTTAATTTTGTCTGGATTGGGTTTTACGCCATCTGGTGTAACGATATGTCCCAGATAAGCAACCTCTTTTCTTAAAAATTCTGATTTATCAATTTGAATTTTAAAATTTGACTCTCTTAATCTCCTAGAAACTTATTTTAAATTTGTAAGGTGTTCTTGGAGACTGGTACTAAACACTATAATGTCGTCCAGGTACACAAGACACTTTTCATTTTGTATTCCTCGAAGTATATTGTCCATGACTCTTTGGAAGGTCGCCGGTGCGTTACGTAATCCAAAGGGCATTCTAAGGAATTCGTAGTGACCGTTTTCTATATTGAACGCAGTTTTGGGTATATCTTCTTCGGCCATATCTATTTGATGAAATCCCGAAGCAAGATCTAAGGTTGTGAAATACTGACAACGACCTAGTTTGTCAAGTAAATCGGAAATATTAGGTAGGGGATATCGATCTCCTAAGGTGATTTCGTTTAATTTTCGGTAGTCAACTACGATTCTATATTTAGGTACTTGAGAGTTGTCCAATTTTTTGGGAACGACCCAGATCGGGCTCGACCACTCTGAGTCAGAATGACGAATAATATTTTGGTCCAGCATACTTTGAATCTGGTTTTGTACCTCTTTTCTATAGATTTCAGGATATCTATAGGACTTCGAATAAATAGGTATATCGTTAGCTGTTTTAATATTATGTTTTACTTTACTAGTAAAAGATAGCATGTTGCCAGTTACATGAAATATATCTGAAAATTCTTTGATAAGTTTTAATATAGCTTCCCGTTCTTCGATATTCATGTGTTCAGTGCGAACTTTGGAAATATCGAATTTAAATTTTTCTGCGTATATATTATTTAGATTAGGGTAAGCTGTGCTATAATAGTTTTCTGAGAAGCTTTCAGCTTCGATGGGTGAAGTGAAAGTAACTTTACATGCATTCTCAGAAGAGTTCAAAATACTGCAAATGGCTTTAATAATTTTTATCTTTTGTTAAACATTGTGGGATTTCTACGTTCCCAATTTTCGTATACGGGATTATTACATCGCCATTATTGACATTTAGTATGTCTACGGAAATTATTTGCTCCGTACCAGGAGGCACTACTATACAATTCATGCTATCCTCGTTAATATTATGATAAAGAATATTTATTTTATTATTTTTTGTTATTAGAACATTATTTATTAAATCTATTTTAGCATTTAGTTTCTTAAGATTGTCTAATCCTAATAAACAATCAAAGTAGTCATGAAATTTAAATATGCAATAATTTAATTTCATGGGATTTTTGGTTTGGAATATTTTAGAAGTAGGAATCACAGTACAAAAATTTTGTTGGCTCCTGCCTAAAGCGGTTGAAACTTGAAAAGGTTTCCGAAAAATGGCATTTTTAAAATATTTTTCTGCTACATTTGGAACACAAACGACTTAGTACTACCAATATCAATTAAAACTTTCAGATTATTTTCAGGAAAAATTATATACGGTAGTTCACTTTCTTTATTGGTTAAATTTAATAATTCTATTCTAATTGGTCCGAGGCAATTTCCTCTAAAAAATGATCATTATCTTCTTGGTATACATTTTTATCTTCGGAATTATTTATTTCGTCAATATTATGTAATTCTTCTTGAATTATATTTTGTGGTTGCCTAGCAAAATAATTTTGATTTTGACTACGAGGTTTGTATCGATTTTGATAATTTTGGTTCGGTCTGAAGGTATTATTTGTAGAAATAGTCATCGGAGTTGGGTTTGGAAGATTTTGGTTATGATTAGGTCTAAAAACGTTACTAGTTCTGCTAGTGTTAGGTTGATTTTGATTATTATTAAAATTTCGGGTTTGTGTGTTTTGATACTGAGTTTTTGGGAATTGGGAATAATTATTATTCCTTTGGTAATTATTATTTTGGAAGTTGAAATTATTTGGTGGAACATAATTAGATGAGTTTGATTTGTTTTTATTTGAAAAATTATTTGATAATGAGGGGTTTTGATTTTTGGGAGAATTATTTTGTCCCATATAGATTTGGAAATCATTAGTGAGAACATTTAAAGCTGTGTTCATATCATTAGGGTTTTTAGTACGCATAAAAGTTCCTAAGGGTTCTTTCAGACCTAGTAATAATACTCTTAAAGCCAGATTTCTAAAATAGCTACCAAGTATCTCTTGTTCGTTACGGTTAGAACGAGTTTGCAACAAAGATATTTGTAGATTTAAGAGATGCTGTATTTTTTGGAAAAATTCGAAAGGCGATTCATTGCCTTGTTTAAGGTGTGTAATTTCTATACTAAGTGTATAAACGTCTCTTTTATCTGCATAAGTATTTAATAGAGCATCTTTTAAATTTTCCCAAGTTTTTATACTACATGATGAAATATTTATGGCGGCTTCGCCTTTAATTTTTGCTAAAATGCTAGAAGTCAGATATTCATTCTGAAAATCGGTTGGATCGGCTACATTATAAAATTTAGTGACTAGTTTTTCGCAAATCTCTATGAAGCGAGGAAGTAATGCGACATCTCCATGAAAATCTGGGATCATTTCCAGATATTCTTTTTTGAGTTGAGGTACAGCCGGTAAAGCCATAGTTAATTTGGGTTTTGATAAGGTAATTTTTGGAAAAAGATTAGAAGTATTTTCTTGATTTTTAAATAATAAATTAGTATTGTCTGAGTCAGAATCTGAATCAGAACTATCTGAATTAATCAAAATTTGTTTCTCTCTATACGACATAAATAAAGGTACTTACAGTAAGATTAGCTTCCAGCCCATCTATGCTCGAGTCCACGATGAAACGGCAGGAACAGGACCTTCACAGGAACTTCAATATTCACTTGAACTTTTCCGTCACTATTCTTCAGATCAGGCTACTCAATTCACCCAACCAAGAGTCTATACTCGCGGTGCCGGTTATTTATTTGTTCGATTGATTATTAAATCGTTAACACGAACCGGGATTTATATCCGTTAAACCCGTTAAATCAATCCTACTGACTGCGCCAATTAACTTCGAACACTCCGTGTATAGGTTTTTAAAAAAGATTTATTACAAATTATCTACAAAATACGTCTTTAATGTCGGAGAGCAGATTCTAAACTGAATTAAAAATTAAACAATTACAACTAACATGATAACAAATTATGAAATACAATAATGCTGAAATTTCTGAAACAATATATGCTTCCTGGCCAACGTCCTCTAACCTTGTGCATACACTGCTGTTCCTACACTATAACTTTTATATATTTTTTAATATTTTGTTGAGCTTCTAACCTTAATCCAATAGAAAATGTTTTGGAACTTTTAAAACGACAAATTTCCAATGAAAAGGTCACCAACAAAATTGTTTTATTTGAAGAACTAATATATCATTGGAACCACAATGAAAAATTGAAGCAAATTGAATTTAACCGCATTCAAAGTATGCCAAGATGGGTACTAGCAGTAATTAAAGTTAAAGGGGGCCACAACAAAATATTAAAAACATATAAATGTAGGATTGCAAATAGTTTACCTTATATTTTAAATTCCCCTGTATATCATTTTTCTTAATTATTGGTACGAGAACGGGATAAGGATCTCACACATATGGATGTTGGCCCAGATGTGCAGATCGAATTGGGGATTACGGCGACGGTAGCGGACTACTTTTAACTTTAGATTGAACCAAATTTTATTACTAATAGGGATCGAAATTGATTGCAGTAGAATTTTAATAATTTCGGATTTTAAGCATGAAGAGGGGAAGACAGGAGACTGTTTTGGTTAGAGCGGGCAATCGATTCTAACACCATAAACGCGACGGACCTGTTCTTAGGGATAATACTTAGACGGGTATTATATTGATTAGACGCAAATTATTCTATAAATACATTTCCCTTTTGTAAAAATAAGAACACGTAAGATTTTGGTCGCAAATTACACAAGCACTTTTACATTTCGTTAATTTAATAGTAACAATAATTTAGTCATCTATTTTATTAATTAAAACTGTTAAACATCAAACGGACTTTTATTACGATTGTCTTTAAGGAAAACCTACATAAATATGTGACATTTTGAAAAAATGTTTTAGGGAGCGTTCAAGTATTACGTAACGCAGTTTGGGGGAGGGATCTTGTAAAACGTTACGGCGCGTTACATACGGGGGAGGGGGGTTCGAAGTGTGCGTTACGTAACACTGTTTTTTAACTTAAATAAAAAAAACTACGGAATCAAAATATCCCAGCTTGGCAACTTCTATATATAACTACCACTTAAAATCTACCAAATTTAAATTGCGCATCTCAACCGGTTTTAGAGCAATAAATAAATCTTCAGTTTGTAAGAAAAATTTCAACATCCCGTATCTCGGAAACGAAGCATTTGCGGACATATGTTTATAAAGCAAACTGCCATTTCTTTTTCATGTAGAATTACCTTAAAGTTTGTCGCACACCCTGCATTGATGAAAAGCATGGCTAGTTATTAAAGTACCTAACTTTTTATTATCCAACATAAGAGATTGAATAAAAAAAAAAGAATGTGTGTGTACTTTGTAAGCACGTAAGAAGTTATACTTCTATTATATGATTTCAACGAAATAAAATACTTTAAACAGTTTATTTTTATTTTATTAAACTAATTTTAATACTTACCTACCACTTTCTAAAATTCCAATAATTAAAAAAAAGACAGCAATTTTCCGCATTTGAACCCGGGATCTCTCGATCTCTGGTCGAATGCTGTACCAATGACGCTACGAAGGCATTGTTTTTACGGTTTCTCGGACATTATGACAAATCACGGTAACAAATAGACGAAGTGAAGTATTAAATATAAAAATGTTTTAATAATACGTATTATCTTACTCCCGAGGAAGACAAATCCAAAGACACAAAAATTATAATAAATATATTTACTAATAACACTAATATACTTTTTCCACGCCTTTTTTGGACTGATACATGTAACTTAAAAGATTTAGTAACAGACAACATACTGTCTCTGTGCGCATGCGCGCAGAATAATAAAAATTCACTCTTTATCGCATCTGAAGAAGTATAACTTCAAAATATTTCAGAATGCTTCAGAATGTTAAGAAAATCTGAGGCTATAGGTGGATTTTAATTTCAGTATTTTATAAATGATAGAATAATCCACAGGGTGATGCGCACTTTGAGAAAAAAAAAACACAGTTTGATTCGTACACCCGGTATACAATGACAGTTTACCTGTCTAGCAACAATATTAATCAGTTTAAGTTTCAACTAAACAGCTGTGCTTCGGCGCTTTAAAACTGCGTTCAGTCTGGTGAATGGTATTTTTCCGTTTGACACTTTCATACTTGGTTTTGTTTGTGTTCTCATCTGCTCTATGAACTTAACCTAAAACGAGATTCGTTGTTTTTGTTTATTTATATCGTTCAACGATAACTTGGACGTGTCTTAAACAAATTTAATTCAAAAATGGATAATATACTACATCTATTGTTGGTTGAGAATGAAATGAATAAGAAATAATTTTTAGTGCTGCTGTGCTGGACTTGACAGAACCATTGGATGATGATGATGATGATGTATTCCCATCATAAAGAAATAATAATGACACGAGAAATATGAATTATGTTGAAAATATTGTTCCTCAATAAACAGATTTACAATTTCGTGAGAATATACAATTATGTATCTTCTGTTTCAATTACTTTATAATTAAAATTATTGTAAAAGTAAATATTTTCAAATAAGCGCGCCATTACAATACATTTCTTAAACACGTTCAATATTGAAGCGATGCAAATCCTACGTTGAATAAAATGGCGACCGCTTCGTCAACACGTTGAAGTTTACTCTAAATTGACATTGAAGTTCACCGAAAAATCTTAAACAGTTTCAAAGCGCTGACATAGCGCACTGGTCTTGGGAACGCACCCATTGTTAAAGAATAAGGCTATAACATATTAAAAAATCACTTTTATCGGACAACAGGTTTAGGAAATTCGAGACATCAAAAATGACCCATTTTTAAAGTGGTGCGTTAATTTCTTGGAGTAGTGTAGTTGTTTTACCTGCATTAAAACAGCAGGGCCTAAATATTTATCACCATTCCACCAATAACTTGGACAAGAAGTAGAACAACATGCACATAAAATGCATTCATATAAACCATCCAACTTCTGTCTATCTTCTACACTCTGCAAATATTCAGTGTTTTTCTTTTGGCTGTCATCGCTGAAACATTTATAAAGTGATCAAATGAAGTAAGAATCAAAATTATTGGCATTAGTACTTTTTAGGATACAAAAAGAAATATGGAGCACAATATTAGAATATAAATAGGGAACTTGCATAAAATTTTTAACTAGACAAATAATATGCTATAAATCTAAACAGAACATAATTTAAATTATATATCAAAGAAAAAAAAGTTGTTTTTGTCTTTCGTTTGCACCCTAAAGACGACTAAAATCGAGAAAAAATTTAAATTATAGCGGTCAGCCCAAAACGCGACCTCATTGGTCGTGACGTCATATCATTGTAATGTTTAAACTCAGCGCCATCAATTCATTAAGCTTTATATTCATTTACTTGTTGTAATCATTTTATGGTGTGTTCAGTTTTATAAATCTTTAGATAGTTGCTATGAACTATATTATTATATTTCGTAATATTTTAGTGTTTTGGTTAATCTTTTAAAATGACCGAAGAGGGTTTTTCTAAAGGGCAATCTGATAACTTACCCAATGTAAATATGTTTATGGTGGCCATGTGGCCACATATTTTAAAAAGGATGAAAATTTTTCACAGAGTTGATATTATACAATATTAAATTATTATTTTTATCTTTTACATCTACATATTATATACATTCTGTATTAAAAAGTTCTTTATTCTTTTTGTTCAAAATACACTTGATTTATTAAAAAAACTATTAAGAAGACAACAGATATTACATTAAAACAACATATACTTACATTAGAATTAGCTTCGTATCCATGAAGGCCTTGACAATGAACTAACATGTCTTTAATGTCCTTTGTTACCACTTTATTAAACTCCCTTTCTTATCAACGGGTAATCTAATAAATATTTTATTGGGAGTTTCAATGGTTTTAATTTAACAGAATGTTATTAAACAACACTTTCATAGTTTTTACTTTTATTTTCCATAGTAAAAATACACCCAATTCATTACTATCTCTTCAAAAACTGTGTTTTTGAACTCCAAAGTAAACAAAATTGTATGTACTTTTAAATGAGAAGTTAGAAATGTCATTCAAAAGATAATAAATATGACGTCACAAGGGTTCGCGTGCTTTTTAGATCGTTTGAAATGATTTAAATACATAGAAGATTTTAAATTTGTACTTCTGAGTTATTATGAGGTTTTGAGGCGTGAAATTTTGGAAATCTTATTTTTAATCGAAACTGAACATTATTATATAATAAAAGAAAAACGTACAAGTTCCCTATTGAGAAATTAGACAAATTTACCTTCTTTGCAACCATGGTTCAATTGATTTATATTGTCGATAGAAGTTATTCATATCAGGCACCAAGTCTTTTACTACATACATATGAGGCAGTGGATAAATCTTTGTGGACTTACTGGATGTCTCAATTTTGCTAAAAAAAAATGGTGTTTATTTATTGTTAAATTACACACTAACAGCCCAAGAGTCCGTGGCAGCCAGGCATTCTATATTTAATAAAAGCTTGTGACGATAATATAATTTTATCGTCTAGAGTACACCAATGAATTAAGTAAAACTTGTTTTTGTACCGTCTTGGACGATATAAAAGTCGGATCGAAAAGCCTAGTTGATTATTATTCTTGGAGCGTTGATCGAAGAATAATAAACAACAGCGAGGTATAAGAGGTGAGTTTATGTAGGTAGTATTTCCCGACCATATTCCGCTGCCGTTTTGGCAAGCTGAGCGAATCCGACAGTTTTCCTCTTACCTATCCTTATACGAGCGGTGATCGTATATCCCTAATATGTCTTTTCATCTGGCGAGCTGAGCGAGATTTCCTTTCCTCCCTTTCCTTATGCATTCATGTCATATTAATAAAAGAAATTTAATAATATTTGACGCGATCGTCAAAATCATTCATTCATGTACAAAATATCGTCACATCGGTCCGAACAGAAAGCTCCATGCGTAGATTATAAATATATTTTTATCGAAATTAACAAGTAATTTTCGTAAGGCTAATTATCTTATCTTTTGTATGTTTTGATTCCAAATAAAAATGTCTTAAAAAGCGAACTCTTTTCTTCGACTGATTTAGTTACCTTACCTGGAGCAACAACGCAACGACCTCGTTACAAGCTGAAAGTTTCTGTGCGCATGTCTCTAACAGGTAAAAACGATCAGTGAGTTCGGAGTTTGGATCGTGGTTACTTGAGCAGGTAACAGGTAGCAAAGGTGTGTAAAATATAATTTTACTTTCGTTAAAAAAACCGCATCGTTATTACCTGTGTTGGGGATATGTGCAGAGAAGCTTTCAGCTTTTATTAAATATGGAATGCCTAGCGGCCACGGGCTCTTGCTCTATAACATTTCGTTATTGATTTTTAAACAATATAATTTGTTATACACTCACGGACAAAAACATTGCGCTTATTTTGGCGCTCTCTGAACTAACTAAAATAAGACGGTTCTTGTTTCGGTTCACAACGAAATCATTATTTATTATTTTTATTAGTTTTACTCCTATTCTGAGTATTGGGAACTAATCTTTGTTGGAATTTTACCGTGCTGGACAGGCGGGTAGTGAGATACAGATGCAACCTGATTACCTGATAGCTCCGACGATTCGTTGGCTTGCAAATTTTAGAAGCCACGAATGGTGTAACCATAAGATTAGTTCTAATAAAGTTTTATTTTTAATATTGTTATTATTAAAATTAAAACTTTCGTTCGTCTTCTTCGTAATGAACGTAAGAGAAAAAAGAAACGTAAGCAAAATATTTTTTATGAATACGCTAGCTGTTTCCGTTATATAAGTTATTTTTAACTCAACCTAGAATGAAGTAAACACTTTTCACATTTTTCGAGCAAGGATGAAGTACATCTACATGGTTTTCAAATAATCTTAGTACATTGACATTGTACATTTGTAATTAAAAACCATATTCAAATAAGCAATAACAGCCTTCTACTTAAAAAAAAAATTCTGAAATTTTCCTAAATTACCGACTCCAACATCATTTTTATTTATTAGACATGTAATAACTCTTTTAGGTACTAGTTCACTTTAGAAGATCAAAAATAAGCATTTTTTCAATATTTTTTTTCTCAGAACCCTTATTAAAAATTAACAACAAACAAACTTTTTACATATTAATATCCAGCTCTTAGAGAATACAAAAAATATATCTCTTTTCATTTATGCACGTACACGAATATTTTAGGGGGCGCCAAAGTCGAGGCCTCGAAAAAAGTAGTTCCGATGGCGGACAGTTAATCTCAGAATTGGGATCTCTGAAACAAAAAAAATCGTACGGCATTTGAAAATGGAAGGTCTCTTACGTGACAATTTACCACCGTTAGTGAAAAATTCCGCAAAAAAAAGATTTTAGGGAAATTAAAAAAAAAAATTTGTGAAAAATCGCCTGTTTTTCTTCAGGTTTTCATGGTTAAAAATATTTTTTATTTTTTGGTCAAATTGTGGTAAATTATCACGTAAGAAACCTTTCTTTTTCAAATGCAGTACGATTTTCTTGTTTCAGATATCCCATTCCTGAGATTAACTGTCTGCCATCATTTTTCGAGGCATCGACTTTTGCGCCCTCTACAATATTAGTGCACGTGCATAAATGAAAAAAGGTATATTTTTTGTACTCTCTAAGAGTTATGTATTAATATGTAAAAAGCTTTATGTTCATTTTTAATAAAGGTTCTGAGAAAAAAATTCTTGAAAAAATTGATTATTTTTGGTCTTCTAAAGTGTACTAGTACCTTAATAATTTTAGGAAAAAAAGTTATTCTTCATAAAAATCTGTGCATGGTCTAAACCTCAAGATGCAACCAACAGTTATCCAAGTTTGTTAATTTTATACGAGGTGAATTTAGAAATTCTTTCTAAATTCATATTATTTGACGAGAATCATATAAACATTGTTAAGCAATCCCAATAGTGGAGTCAATGAAGGTGGATATGAGTTATTACCTCAGATTTCGTTGAACCTCCATCGATTTTCATAAAAATTGGTAAGTGGTTAAAGGATACCTCAAGGAACAAAGGTGACATAGTGCCAACTTGCGCTTTTTGCATTTTAGGGGTGAAATACACCCCTTTTTTAAAAATTATTTTTTAGATTTCTGAAAGTGCAGTCACTGTAAGTTTTCACTTCCTATTTCGTTGAACCTTCATCGATATTCATGAAAATCGGTAAGTAGTTAGAGGATACCTCAAGCAATAAAAGTTATATAGCATCAACTTGCGCTTTTGCATTTTAGGGGTGCAATACACCCCTACTTTTTAAATTGTAAAAAATGCAGATTTCCGCATTATGGCGCAAGTAATCTTTAATTAAGAAAAATAAATATTTGTTTTATAATTATGTGCATGAATTACATTTTTTTTTAATTTTTCAAACCTTATAGTAACCAAAAATCCGAAAATTAACAAGTCGAACATCACGAAAACCTTATTCTTCTATATTTCTGAAAGTGTAGTCACTGAATGTTTTCACCCACGATTTCTTTGAACCTTCATCGATTTTCATGAAAATTGTTGATTAGTTAGAGGATACCTCAAAAAACAAAAGTAATATGGCACCAAGTTGCGCTTTCTGCATTTTAGGGGTGAAATCCACCTTTTTTTTAATGATAAAAATGCATATTTCAGCATTCTGGCTCAAGCAATCTCGTTTAATTAAGTAAAATAAATATTTTTTTACATTTATGTGCATGATTTATAATTTTTATTCATTTTTCAAACCTTATAGCAACCAAAAATCAGAAAATTAGCAAATCGATAATCACGAAAAAATTATTCTTTTATATTTCCAAAAAGGCAGTCACTGAAGATTTTCACCCCTGATGTCGTTGAACCTCCATAAATTTTCATGAAAATTGGTACGTAGTTAGATGATACCTCAAGAAACAAAAATGATGTGGTACCAACTTCCGCTTTTATCCTGGGGGTGGATGTTACCCCTTTTCATGGGTGAACACTATTTTATAAAAAATAACCCCATAATTAGATAGAGGAGTAAATTCTAAGCAAACTTTCTTTTATCAAGTTTATAAATTTTTTATTTAAATAATATTTTATAATTTAATAAAATATTATTGGTACAGTAAAACCTGCCAATAACGGCCACTAAAAATAGAAAACAATTGGCCGTTATAGAAATGTGGCCGCTAATGCTAGGTTTCCTTTTCCACAAATACATAAAATATAATTGAAAATTTATTTATTTTAGTAATTAAAGCAAATCTAATTAAATATAATTCTACAAACAAACGGAACATACTAAAACTAAATTCAATTTACTACAATATAAAACAATATCTATACGAAAAAACAACTACAAGAAAAACAGAATTTTTGTTTGTTTTACATTTTTTTAGATAAACGAAACATACTAAAACTAGTTTAATATAGGTAATACATAATATAAAACAACATACTATAGCTACTACGAAAAATACGCTTATCACTAAAGTATCGTCGTGCTTTCATGCTATATTCAATAAAACCAACTTGGTACGGCCTTTAATTAGATATCGCAAATCACTTTGGCTGATTTTGTCTGCATATATATATATATTATGTTTGAAGAATCCCTTTTTTTTTTGTGAGACTGGATATAGGACATTTCTCAAGTATGAATTCACATTCATGGTATATCGTTGCTATACAGGGATAATAATCTGTGCAATGTTACGGTACAGGCTACGTTAAATATGAAGTAAATGTGGAAGATATACACTGGTTATTCATTTCAATTTAATTTGATTGTTTTTTAATCGTTTAAAATATTTAAAATAATTAAAGACATAAAGTTAGGGATTTCAAAAATAAATTCAGTTCTCACTGGCAGGGTGGGAAATAGTAAAGTGCCATACAATAGCATTTCATTATAATGCTCATTACAGGCATTACAGGCTGCTCCGTTTGAGAAAACTCATACTCTCAAACTTTGAGAAAACACTCATTCAGTTTCGACCAACCCTGTATTAGCTAAAATTAAACGTTTTGCTAGATTAATAATTTTTAACAATAATAGACTATATTAAAAATCACTTGAACATAAATTGATTTTCTGATGTCAAATCACTACAATTATACAGGGGGTGAATATTGCTATGAAATTTGAAAAAAAAAAACGTAATTATATTTTAAACTACTTCTTATAACATCACAAAACCTGATATTTTAAGAAATAAAACATAGAGAAGAATCCAAAAATGTAAAAATATACAGGGTGTTCCATTAACCAAAAGATAATTTTGTTTCACCCTGTCAATATGGGTGGCCCTGTATATTTGGAAATGTATTTAAATTCTGATATTATCTATGCCCCAATCTCATCTAAATAAACTTTTTTCGTATCTCCTACAACAAACGACTAATTGGACTTCCCACAACCTGTATACATACAAAATCTCCGCTATAAAATTTTTTCAAAGAAAATGTTATTGGTTTTTTTTAAATAACTCAGTTAATTTTTGAAATATGAGATTTATCCAAAAACCATTACAGAGCTAAGTAAACGGTCTATAACACTGTATTAAACATAATTTTCTAAATCCTTTATTTTTTTTAAATACAAGGTGAAATGGCCCCGGTTACATGGTTCTCGCAGTAAAATTTAGGTTTTAAATGTTTCTATCTCGGTTATTTTTTGTCGTAAAAAAATGTTAAAAAAAGAAAAAGCTTAAATAAAGTTAAAACTATAATTTTGTTCTTTATCATTTTTTAAGTATATCGAGTATTTTTGGAGTTATTATCAAAAGAAAATGAAATTCACGAAAATTTGAAAAATTCTAATTTTTTTTAATCGTATTTTTTTTCAAAAATATGCATTCTAAACCGGTCAAAATTGTTGAAGTTATTACTCATGTTAAAATAAATAGAGTTTTAAATGGGTTACTATAAATTTTAATTTTTGTGGAAATGACGTATGTTTCATTTTTCATTCTTCCCTAAAAAATCTGAAAGGGTCCTCTTATTTCCATCATAACTTGCTTAGTTTTGATGATATCGACTTCTTATATAGCTTTTTGATAGTTACCTTTAAGTACTTTATTAAAATGTTTAGTATCTATATTTAACAAAGTGCATCGTTTTCCTGTTATTTAAGCTTGAATACTAAGATTTGAGTACTCGCGGAAAAAAAATATACATTCAATTGCATATAACTCACTTTGTATATGTAATAAAGGATTTTTCGAATAAGGAGCTTATTTATTTTTATATTATCTTCGATTTTGGTAATAACAAGTTTTTTAAAGAAACTTATGGTTTTTGAGTTATTTATGAAAAACTGCTTTAAAACATGGATTTTTTTCAGGAAAAATCAAAACTTTTGATCTTTAATAACTCAAAAACTACTGATTTATTGGAATAACTTTATATAACAAATTTTACTTATAATTTGTCCCTCTATCGATTAGTGGTATTATTTTTAATAAAATAATTTCCACCCCGAGAAGGGGTGGCATCCCCCCCCAGGGTAAAAGCGCAAGTTGGCACCATGTCACTTTTGATTCTTGAGGTATCCTCTACATACTTACCAATTTTCATGAAAATCGACGGAGGTTCAATGAAATCGGAGGTGAAAACCTTCATTGACTCCACTACAAAGGAAATCACCGACCACAGTCCATCAAAACACGAGGCCATAAATAAACCCACATCTGTTTACCAGCTAATCATATAAACATCGTTAAGTAATTCCATAGGAAACCACCGACCACAGTCCATCAAAACATGAGGCCATAAATAAGCCCACGCCTGTTTACCAAGAAGCTTTCATCCACCAGAAGTCGAATGGCTCAGTTCAATTAATTATAATTCAAACATTGTTAGTAGTTCGGTAGTAAATATTATATATGTATTTTAAAATAAAGTTTTTAAAAAGAAAGTTTCTTCACAAATAAACTTAATTGGCGCAGTCAGTAGGATACCTGAAGGTTTCTAGCAGTTCCTGAGGGCAATTTAGCAGAAAAGTTCCCGAGAAACGCAGTTCAACCGTTGGTGTCTACCATTTGTTGGAAGAGTCTACAGTTCCAGTTCCAGTTCAAAGTAAGTTACTGAGAAATTATTTTCCTTTCCTGTCTTACTTTACCTTTACTGGCTATTCTCTTATATATAGAATTTTGAAAATTAATTAAATAATTTTGAATTTTACCGAACCTAACATTTTAATACTATTTTATATAAGAATTTAAATATATTTAAACTCTTTGTCAGAGATTTCGATTTTGTAAATCTTATTCGATAGAGTAATTTTTATAAACAAAAAAATTTATACATATTTTTAAGAATATTTAATTTAAATGCAAAAAGATTTTACTATTGATAATTTAGTTGCAAATCTTAATGAAATGGCTTTAAATCAAGTAAATACTTCTACTATACAAGCGGCTAAAGCACTTGCCGAATTTTTACCCACATTTAATGGGGATTCTTTAAAATTAGAAAGTTTCTTACAAAGATGTGAGAAATATTATCAAACATATGGACAAACCATAGATAATACATGAAATAATTTTACCTTTAACGTTATATGCTCTAAATTACAAGATAATGTACTAAATTTTATTATGTGCCGACCAGATTTAAATACCTGGTCTTTAATTAAAGTTGCTTTAAAAAATAACTACGGAGATAGAATAGACAGACAAACGCTCACTAAAGAATTTTTACAATTAAATAAAAATAGAAATGAAAATATTCTTGACTTTATTACTAGAATTTCACAACTTAAAGTTAGAATAGAAGTAAAAATTAATTCAGAAACAGAAATATCTGCAGCTAGAAAAGAAATCTTAATGGAACAAAATGAAGGCAATGCAATCGATGTTTTACTAGCAAACGTAGATGAAAAAACTAGAACGATTTTAGAAATCAGAAATCCAAAAACATTTGTCCAGGCGTCAGACATTATATCTCGTCAATTTTATAATGATCAAAGAATACAATCCTTAAATCCAATTAATAAATTTAATAAAATTAAACCTAATTTCCAAAACCCTCAAAGACAAAATAATCCGAATCATAATCAATATTATAATCCTAATTATAATTATAAAAATGTACAAACATATCCAAATAATTATTACCAACAAAATCGACCTAATTTTCAACATATGAATAATAATTCTTATTTACCCAATCAAAATTTTAATCAACAATATCGAAATACAAATCCATTTTCGCAAAATCCCAATTTCAACCAACCAGGTACTTCAAAACAACAATTTCCTAGCCAACCAATAAATATCCAATCGAGACCAGTTCCTCGAAAATTCTTTACTAATGAACAAGTTTTTGGCAAACCAAAAAACGTATTTGATCCAAAAAATAGTTATCAACCAACCCCAATGTCCACCACATCTAAAATATCTTCTGCTAAGCAAAGATTCCCTTTTCAACGTCTCTGAAAACGATGACTATAATTCATCTGTATATTCCCAAGATTTTTCAAATAATTCCATGGAAAACTACGGACAAAACTATGATCAAAATTTCGATCAAAACTACGGACAAGATTATGAGCAAAACTATGACCCAAGCTACGAACAAAACTACGAGCAAAACTACGGACAAGATTATGAGCAAGATTACGAACAAAATTATGAAGAAGAACCTCAAATCCAAAATCACCCAAATTTTCACGAAGATCTTCAGAAAAATACGAACGATTAGCAAAACGGATTGATCTAAATAATGTGATCCCAAATTCCTTACCATATATTCAAATAAATTCCCCAACGCCCATAAAATTATTAATTGACACAGGATGTCACCCATCTCTTTTGAGGCCCTATTTTGCAGAAAAATATTTTCCTGAAAAAATAATAAGACATAATACTCCCATAATTACATGTGCCGGATCTCGAGAAGCACAATTTAAAGCAAAAATTCCCCTTTTAGAAGAATATAATTTATCAGAACCCTTAGATTTTGTTTTATTCGACTTTCACAATTATTATGATGGGATTATAGGGATTCATGACCTTAGAAGGTTGAAACTGAATTTAAATATAATTAATGGAATTTTATTTAATCAAACCACAAAAATAAAACTAGAGTACCGTAAAATGAAGTTACTTTGGCCGCTGGGGTGAATTTGACCGAAAACATAGAAAAATATCTATTGTGATATACTTCAGCCACCCTGTATAATTTTTAAAATTATTTTTAACCATTCAAATTTATAAATATCTAAGAATTCATTTTTAATTAAAAAAAAAAAAGAATTAATAGTCCAAGGGTTGTTAAATCCACCGATATAACGAATTAAGACAAAATGGTTTAAAAAACGGTCAAATTAACCCCACTTACAAGAAAAATAAGTTTACAGGCAAAATGCATATACGGTCAACTTTCCCCCAGATGGGGTGAACTTGACCAAAGGCATTTTTTATTTTTTTTTCTAAGTCATGATTATTTTCTTGTAATTATAATCTAAGCTACTGAAAGTAGACGCCTAAACCCATAACATATTTGCATATAGAAAAATGTAGCAAAATTTAAAATATGATTTTTATAGGATTAAAGTACAACATCGGTCAAAGTCACCCCATTTTACGGTATCGAAAAAATTTTAATATTCAAAAATTTGAAATTCCCCCACTATCTATTATTGTTAAAGAAATTTCCACTATTGTAGACAACGGTAATATGTTTTTAAATGTAATGGAAAATCCAGACAAAACAATAATTATTCCTTCCAGCCTAATACATGTAAATAACGGAAAAACTAAAATCGAGTTTGTAAACAAATTTAATCACACAGAACTAATTAGTATAAATGAAAATTTCCTAAATGATCATGTGGAAAACTTAGAACCTAATAAATATAATTATTTTTCTATGGAAGAAATTATGAACATTTCCACAAATACAAATGACTTTAATGATAAAGAAATATTCAATAATATTGACAATAAATTAACTTTAGATAATTTCCGAACGGAACATTTAAACAAAGAAGAAATTTCCTGTCTTCAATTATTAATAAACGAATATCGCGACATATTTCATCAACCTGAAAGTAAATTAACTTTTACAAATGAAGTGAAACATAAAATTAAAACTACTGATGAAATTCCTATATACTCAAAAACATATAGATATCCCTTTGTACATAAGGAAGAAATAAGAAAACAAATAAACAAAATGTTAGAAGATGGAATAATACAACACAGTCAAAGTCCATTTAGTAGTAGCATACGGATAGTCCCAAAGAAACTCGATGCTTCTGGAAAACAAAAATGGAGAATTGTAGTAGACTACAGAAAACTTAATGAAAAAACAATAGATGACCGATATCCTTTACCTTCAATACAAGACATTCTAGATAAACTTGGACGATGGCAATATTTTACAACATTGGACTTAGCGTCTGGTTTTACGCAGATAGAAATGGATAAGGACTCAATTGCAAAAACAGCTTTTAATGGAGAAAATGGCCACTACGAATATCTTCGCATGCCATTTGGTTTAAAAAATGCACCTGCCACATTCCAAAGAGTAATGGATAATGTACTTAAAGATGTACTAAATAAAATATGCTTCGTATACATGGATGACATAATCATTTTTTCAACTTCTCTTCAAGAACACATTAATAATATAAAACAAGTTTTTAAAAGATTACGGAAAGCCGGTCTAAAAGTCCAACTTGATAAGTCTGAATTCCTTTGCAAAGATGTAGAATTTTTAGGACATGTTATAACTCCCCAAGGTATTAAACCTAATCCAAAAAAATATACGCGATAAAAAATTTTCCAATTCCTAAAACAGCAAAACAAATTAAGTCATTTTTAGGACTTATCGGTTATTACCGACGATTCATAAAAAACTTCGCTAAACTCACCAAACCCTTAACTTCCTGTCTTAAAAAAAGAGTCCAAATTAAACATACACCCGAATTTATCGAAAGTTTCGAACTTTGCAAAAATATTTTAATGAATGGTCCTATTTTACAATATCCTGATTTTGAAAAAAACCTTTAACGTAACAACCGATGCCTCAAATTTCGCAATTGGTGCTGTTCTTTCCCAAGGCCCCATAGGTAATGATTTACCTGTCGCTTTCGCATCCAGAACTTTGAACCCTGCCGAATGTAACCACAGTACAATCGAAAAGAACTATTAGCTATAGTATATGCTGTTAAATATTTCCGACCCTATTTATATGGTACAAAATTTAATATTGTTACTGACCATAAACCCTTACAATGGCTTTTCTCTCTAAAAGAACCAAACTCCAAATTAATACGATGGAAATTAAAATTAGAAGAATACGATTATAACATTACATATAAAAAAGGAAAATTAAATACAAACGCTGATGCTCTTTCCCGAGTAGAAATCCATCCTCTCGAAACCGAAAATGATAATCTCTCACTTTTTATGAATTTAGACTCTAGCGAATTTTTCGGATTTAAAAATCAAAATGAAACACAACTTAGATGTTTAGACTCTCAAGAAATTATTTCCAGATCTCCTTTTAATTATGATGATATATTACCTGATAATTTAGATATTAATCCTTATCACGACATAACTCAAGAATTTTTAGATGAAATACTTGATAAAGAAATACCAACATCAACTGATGCCTCAAAAAATATTGAAAATACAACATTAACACCTGAACAAACACCTGAATCAAATTCAGTTCCAAAAATAAAAATTCTTCAAAATATTGTCATTCCTGCCATACAAGAAAACCAAAACGATTCAGACGACTTAGAAACAGTTCATACAAGTTTAGAAGACCCTATATTAAAAATACCTCACACAGAAAAAACTATAAATGTTTATAAAAATCAAATTATAATATCTTCGAATAATATTACCCAACCAAAGAATACATATCAAAAAATATTTGATAAAAATAGATACTATTGGGAAATACCAAAAGAAAACTTTCAAGAAAATCAATTTTTAAATTTAATCAAAGAAATTATAAGACCTAACAAAACTTATTGTATATTATTTAAAGATAAAAATCTAGAAATACCATTTATTCGTTTTATGACAAATAATTTCAAAAATAATGCATTTTTCCTTGTTATTTCAAACACACTCTTAACAGATATAATAGACGAAGAAGAAAAAGCAGAAAAACTAAAATTTTATCACGAGACAAAAACAAATCATAGAGGAATTAATGAAAACCTCACTGCATTGAAAAAACATTTTTATTGGCCTGATATGGACAAAGATGTTACAAATTATATTAACACTTGTGACTTGTGAATCATGTCAAAAATCAAAATATGAAAGACATCTCACTTCTCTTGTCTTTAAACCCACACCAATCGGAAATTCTCCTCTAGAACATTTATATATTGATACATTCAAATTTAGTAATCAAAATTTCCTAACAATCATTGACAGTTTCTCTAAATTTGGTCAAGCATACCCTATCACTTCTATAAACGCTATTGAAATTGTAAATAAATTAATATTTTTTATTAGTCATTATGGAATACCTAATAAAATAACATGCGATAATGGTATAGAATTAAAAAATATAACCTTTCAAGACCTATGTCTTTTACATCACATAGATATCCACTATACCACCGCCTATAATCCAAATAGTAATTCTCCCATTGAACGATTTCATTCTTCTATAATTGAAAGTTTAAGAATCCTCCGAGAAGAGAAAGAAAATATTCCAATTATCATTTTAATGAGTTACGCAATCCTAGCTTATAATAACAGTATACATAATAGTACAGGCTATACCCCTTTTCAAATTATGCGAGGAAAACCAGACTATAAAAATCCCTTTGAACAAAATGAAAATGAAAGAATCACTCAGTATATCCATGAACATTCAGATAATTTAAAAATACTCAATGAGTTTGTAAAAAACAAATTAACGAAAACTCAAAAACAAACTTTAGAACGAATCAATAAAACAAAACAAAAAGAAATAAAATTAGACACAAATCGTCCTATATATCACTTAAAAGGCTCAGAACCAAGATTGGCAAAATCAGATCAACCATAGAAAAAATTAACTGATGCCAAAATAATCGGAGATAATAAAATAATATCCGAAAACAAAACATATCATTTAAGAAGTGTAAAACCTCAACGTTTTGTTACAGATACCAATATCCAGCATGAAGTTGATAGCGACGACGATACTCCTTTATCTACAAGGATATCAAATGCTAGAAATAAAAGAAATAGATAACCCCATTTTACCTGTTCAAATCGGCAAAGTAAAAATTATTTTATCAAAACATACATTTATTTATCATATTAATCTTACTCAACCATTAGAGATAAGTAATCAAATATTAAACGAACTATTAACCTTAAAAGATTCTATTACTATACATATATAACTTTTCCATATTAATATTAAATAAAATAAATCACGCTATAAAATTAAGTCAAACCATAAAAAATCAATTAGCGGCTTACTCCAAAAATAGAATAAAAAGAGCTCTAATTAATGCAGTAGGCAAAGTTTCCAAATGGCTTTTTGGAACATTAGATTCTGACGATGAAAATTACTATAATAACTATCTTTCCATTCTTAACGAGAATCAAAATCAATTAAATTCAAGTTTATATAAACATCACACTCTTTTAATCGAAATGTCAAAATCATACGCAAAAAATTTCAATATTCTAAAAGAAAATCAAGACCTCATTAGTAAACAATTAACATTGATGACACAAGAAATGAAAGAAATAATAAACGTCGAAAGAGCTTTCTCATTAAATATTGTAACAGATAATTTAATAAATCAATTACATGATTTACAACTTGTTATTAGCAATATAGAAACCGCAATATCATTAGCAAAATTAAATGTTCTTCATAACTCTATTATCAGTCCATTTCAATTAGAATCAATAATTACAAACCTAAATAAAATATATAACACAAAATATTCCAAAATTAAAATTTTTTATGAATTACTATAATCTATTTTCTACTCAAGTACAAATTCATAAGAATTTGGTTATTTTTAGAATTCATGTTCCAATCGTCAGTAATTCCTTCAAATACTTCCAAATGTACCCTATACCTCTCAACAACCTTACAATTATTCCTGACCAACCCTTCCTACTTCTCAGTAACACAGAAAATTGGACAACAGCTAAAAGATGTCCAGAAATTGAAAACCATTATTATTGCCTTAAGAATTCTCTTCAAGAAAATCCACAACCTTGTCTAGCCACCCTAATTCAACACGGAAGAAACGAATGCAAAAGTACAAGTATACACTTAAAAAAAAAACAACTATAACATCCATTAATTCTGATCAACTAATAATCATTCCAGCCAATTCAGCCACAATAGAAACAAATTGCGACCAAAATGGTTGATATAAGATAAACATACCATCAATCATCACTATTGGAAAATGTAAAATAACAATTGATAACCAAATATACCAAAAAGAAGAAACTATACATGAAGAATATATATTCGACTTACCAAAATTTAAATTCAAAGAAAATAAGACGAATTTACCCATATTAAAATTAAAAACATTAGATAGCAGCGAAATTTATTCAAAATTTAGCAGAAAACATCGAAATTCCTAAATTGAAAGCAGCTCCTACATATCACAATTGGACCAATTCAAGCTTAATCATTATAATCATATTAATAATTATTACTTTAATATTTCTTAAGAATTTCAGCTATTTCAAAGAAAACTGTTACAAAAGAAAAATAAAGAAAACAGAAAATAGTTCAGAAAAACGAAGTCCCTTGTTTTCTGAAATTAATGATGGAGGAATCATATAAACATCGTTAAGCAATCCCATAGGAAATCACCGACCACAGTCCATCAAAACACGAGGCCATAAATAAACCCACATCTGTTTACCAGCTAATCATATAAACATCGTTAAGTAATTCCATAGGAAACCACCGACCACAGTCCATCAAAACATGAGTCGAATGGCTCAGTTCAATTAATTATAATTCAAACATTGTTAGTAGTTCGGTAGTACATATCGACCCATGCAACGAAGACTATAGGTTCGTTCCAAGACGACACATTTGTACGATCCCTTGAACCGCCACGAAATCGATTGGACTGTTTTAATGCGCAGAATCGCCCTTGAACGGTTTTCTTTCGATCTCGAACCGATTACCGGTACGTAACCCTCTTGGAACGTATTGGTGTACCGTTTCAAGTTCGAGTTGCGCCTGAGCCATTTTCAGTACGAGTACCACTGTACCACTAGTAGTTTGCTAGATGGGTAGAAATTAATATTTCTAACATGTTCATTAAACATCACTTCAGCTTCAAAATCTTCCTCAGAATCGATATCTGACATTAAATCGTTGTCTCCTATGAAAAAAAAATAATAAATTATCCATATTTATAAGATTAATTTGAAAAAAAAAAAAAGAATTAATAATTATTTAAACGGAAATCAAGATTCACAGGTACTAATAGCGTAAATTGTGGATTATTCTATTATTGAATCATCAGCTGACCTCATAGCAGTGATCAGTAAAAATGAAAACAATCCTAACTGCGCAAGTCAGTACAAATAGTTTCTGCTTGAAGGCATGTATCAAAAGGACCGTTCAGTTACCGATTTCGAAACGGTACATGGATCGCTTGGAACAACACGGTGTACGATACCAATCATCGTTCATGTTCGCTTGGAACGCATTTTTTATAATGCGCATGACGAGGGCAGTACGAAGGACGGTTTTCATGTCACTTGGAACGCGCCTTATAGTAACTCAAAAAACGTTACATTTGACTTACTATTATGGTATTATTCTTCTTTTTAAGCTTTATTTGGTAGAAAAGTATGGTAAATCAGGTATGAATTTTAAGGCAACCAGTAAAGCATTTGCATGTATATAGTAAGTTTACTGACCCACACTCCTGCAGGCGAAAACCATAGTAAGTTGAGTTACTGTAGTCTTCGTTGCAAGAAACAGCGGAAGGTATTGCAGATTTTAGGCCAAACTGTTTGACTTACTATAGTTTTCTCTAGTAAGACTCTAATTTTAGTTATTGCGATTAACTATAGAAATGTGTTTTATTATAATTTTTTAAATAGTCGTGCTTTGCTTCAATAAATCTGTTACTAGTAAGTCTAGTCTAGAATAAGTATTTTTCGTTAACTGTTTCGATGAAAACTATAGTAAGTCTACAAAATTTAGAAAAAACCTATTTTTTGTTGTGTTTGATCTGTGAAATCCCTTAAAACCCTTTATAGATATACTATAATAGAAATTTAAATTTGTAAGACGTATTTCTTCCAAAAATAACGTCATTTACTGTTACTAAGTATAGAGTAAGTATGTTTTTTTCCTTAATTGCTTCGACGAAAACTATAGTAAGTCTACAAAATTTAGCAAAAAAATGTGTTTTTTGTTACGTTTGAACTGTGAAACCCTTTAAAACCCTTCACATATAATATACCAGAAATTTCAGGTTGTAAGGCGTATTTCTTCCAAAGATATCGTCATTTCTTAGAGCGATCTCTTTGCGAAAAATTTTCAAACGCGATTATCTCAGTTCAACCAAAAGTGAGTTACAGTTACAATAGACTTCGTTGCATGGGTCGATATTATATATATGTATTTTAAAATAAAGTTTTTAAAAAGAAAGTTTCTTCACAAATAAACTTAATTCGAGGAGAATTTAGAAATTCTTTCTAAATTCATATTATTTGACACACCTCGTATAAAATTAACAAACTTGGATAACTGATGGTTGCATCTTGAGGTTTAGACCATGCACAGATTTTTATGAAGAATAACTTTTTTTCCTAAAATTATTAATAAAAGAGTTATTACATGTCTAATACATAAAAATGATTTTAACTATTTATAATGGGAAATAAGCCACAATATTATTAAAAAATGATTTTTATTAACGTTTCGACGCCCAAATCGGGCGCCGTTGCCAAAATACAAAATACTATTAACATAAACAAAAATGTTGTTGCTTAGTAAAAAAATTCTTCTAATAATTTATTTAATTTGACTCATTTATATCGGCAATTCAGACACATAATATGATACATTTTAAAGTAGAAGACTTTAAAATTATATTGCCAATATTTATGAGTTGCTTATTTCCCATTATAAATAGTTAAAATTGTAAAAATGCCACAAGAAAATAGTTTCAGAATAACATTAATAAAAATGATGTTGGAATCGGTAATTTAGGAAAATTTCTGATTTTTTTTTTAAGTAGAAGGCTGTTATTGCATATTTGAATATGGTTTTTAATTACAAATAACTTTTCATAATAAATTTTTTTGATATTTTGAAATATAAACGTAGTTTGCTCTTGAGTGAAATTCATATTTTTTGACATACCTCGTATACTGTTGACAAAATTTGATATCTGATGATTGCATCTTAGGTTTTAGACTATGCAGAGCACTTTATAAAGAATGACTTTTTTCGTAAAATTGATATTAAAAAAGTTTCCCATATGGTTCCAAGTTACGCAGACACCCTGTATACTGACAACAGAAGTGTTTACTTCATTGTATGTTGTCTTATCGAAGGTATACAGCCAACTACAGCGTTTACTCTTTTTAAAGTTATTTTTAACTATTATAATTTAAGATACCTACAGACTTTTATTATGTTTTAGAGGTCAATGACTGAGATTGTCATCTTTTTTTGTAAGAATTTTAATAAAATCTACATAAATTAATGACAAAAAAAGTGATTAAAATGTTTGTTTCTTTGGTGTGTGTCCTTTTATTTTAAATACTTATCATGCCATAACAAATATTTTTTACACAAAAGAGATATAATATGCTAATATTCGTTTCAGACAAATTCTTACGCTGTATTTCAATATAATATCAAATACAGTTTAAATTTACCTTTCTAACAATATTTAATTTGCATATAAGTGATATAAAATAATAGAGAAATGAACCAAAAATAAAAGTCAAAACTTTGTGTTTGCGTAGCTCCTCTGTAAAAACTGTGATTTTTGTTTGTGACTCTTTTATATTGAAGTAGAGATATACTATTAATTGAATTCCTAGACCAGTACTAATTAGTGCAATATAATATAAACATAATTAAAAGGCAATAATGTTAAAATAATCTTCATGTTTATGGTACATTCTATGTCAAATCACTGAGACATAAACTTTTGGATCTCCAATTTGTCTGAAACTTGGTTTATAGCTTCTGTGAAACGTAAAAATAAGCTCAAGCTGAAGCATTTAAGCCCGAACAGTCTTCTTCTTTTTTTTTTCTTAAAATATCATTTGTAGCGATTTTACAGTGATTTGGTATTTATTTAAACAAATTTGTGTGTTATATCATAAAGTATCAATGAAAAAAATAATTTTTTAATAGAAGGGACTCAAAAATGTCATTATAACGCATTATAACAAGTTATGTATTTTGATTTAAAAACAAGTTTTTTATTAAATTTTAGCGTAGAAAACGTTAAAACACCGTTTTTTACATCTTCCTCCATTCCCAAAATACATCACCTTTGATTTGGCTGAAAATTTGTCCACATACGTCAACGTTTAATTGTGACACCCTGTAGTTCGGTTATTATCAACTTTTGTACTAAGGTAAGTTAGCTTAAATCGACCTACTTTAACCTCGGGAATCTAAGGTTAAGCTATGGCCCATTCTTTACCAAATACCCTGTATAGCCAAAACACAGAACTTTAGTGGTTAAGTGCATATAACTTTTTTTGTATTGTAAAACTATAAAAATCCTTTTAACCAGTCAAAGTCCTGTAGTTTGGCTATAATGTGGGCAAATTTTTAGCCAAATCAAAGATGATGTATTTTGGGAATGGAGGAAAATGTAAAAAACAGTAATGTTTTCTACACTAAAATTTGATCAAAAACTTGCCTTTGAATCAAAATATCTTGCTATAATGCCTTATAATGACATTTTTGAGTCCCTTCTATTAAAACATTGTTTTTCTCGCTATTACTTTATGATAAAATGTGCAAATGTGTTTAAATAAATACCAAATGACTGCAAAATCGCTAAAAAATGATATTTTGAGAAAAAAAGAAGAAGACTGTTCGGGCTTAAATGCTTTAGCTTGAGCTTATTTTTACGTTCCGCAGAAGCTATACACCAAGTTTCAGACAAATCGGAGATCAAAAAGTTTTGAAAGGGAACGGCCCTTATTCTTAAGTTAAAAAAAATAATAACAAACCTGATACAGGCTAAGGTATTTACACCACCGATATTCATAGCACAAGATCCACAAATGCCTTCACGACAAGATCTTCTAAAGGTTAAAGTAGGGTCTACCTCGTTTTTAATTTTAATGAGAGCATCTAGAACCATAGGTCCACAAGAATTCAAATCAACTGTGTACTCTTGCATATAAGGTTTAGTGTCAGGTTTGTCTGGATTCCAACGATAAATGGCAAACGTTTTTGGTCTAGCTGGCTTCTCGGCTCGTTTTGCTTCAGCTGCAGCGGCGTTTGAAGTTGCGGCAACGTGAATAAGACGAACCTGAAATTTTATATTTTTTAAACCTTCATCGGACTGGCCGGGGTCTTTTTTAAACCCAAATCATAATTTTTGGTTGATACTTTTATAGATCTTAATTTTTAATCGGCATTCTTCCATCTATCTGTAGTTTATATATTTTATTGATAAAAAATTATTCATACAAGAACATTAATTATTTAAGGTGAGCAGCTCACCTTTACAAACAGAAACTTACTATTTAACATGGCATATAAATTAAATAATTACACTTTTATAAAAAAGAACTTTTTTATAATACTTAAAACCTTTTTATTATTTATAGGCAAGAATATAAAATAATTTAACGATAAACGATTTAACGATAACATGCTTAAAATTCCAAAAATTACACTCTAATAAAAAAGTACTTTTTATAATATCACGGTTTTGTTATTGTACATATAGGACACAACATGTTTGGAAAGAATAATTAACTTATAAAATATGATTTTTAGTAGGTGTATTAACTGTTGTTTATAATTATGATTCCAAAAATTACACTAGTATAAAATAGTATTTTTTATAATACCACGGTTGTTTAAAATGGTATATATAATTTTAAGTATATAAACTTTTAATTATTTATTAAAAAAATTAAAAAAAGATACGCAACAACCGGGTTCCAACTGGGGACCTCTCGATCTGCAGTCTAATGCCACTGGGGCAACATCAATTTGTAGATATCAATTTATTAACGTATTTTAACTTTAAAATATCATTGCATTAGTCACATTTTAAAAATAGTTTGAAATAAAAAAAATCGATTTATCCATACAGTGTGATTGGTCAGTGGGGTAAAGCTTTGTAAATCCGTTATAAGTAATAGATAGCAATAAAAGTTAATAACAAAAATTGTAGCCAACTTTGATTACAGATTGATAATCAGCAATCGTAAATTGTAAGTTTTAGACAATTATTCAGTCATGGCTTACCTAAAATTTGGAAAGATTTAGACCCCTAATTATTAAAAATTTTGCGCTGAAAATGATATTATCTCGAAAACTAATAAATTTACGCATAGGGAATGTTATACAAAAATTATTATAGTATGGTAATGGTACTTTTCGATAATGATATAAAATACAGGGTGCTCTATTTAAAATTACTGAGAAAATAATGTACTTGCGTTTTGACTCACCCTGTATTCAATATAAAGAAAATTAGCAAAATAACCATTTTCGAAAATTTTGACAATAAATAAAAAATATGACGTCAATAAACCATTGACCTTGTGCTTGCTTTTATTTATACAGGTAGTTAAACTTGTTACGATTTTCATATAAAATTGGTTATAACTTTGTAAATACCCCGTATAACATACCAAACCTTTATATTTTTGTAATCGAAAAGTTACGAAGATTTCGAATATAAAATATAATACAGGGTTTTCTATTTAAAAAAACATATGGTTGGTCTGCCACTATGTTATCGAACACCCTGTAACATTCTAACTAATTTTGTAATGTGAAGCTCAAAGTTCGCTACAATTTTTGTTATTAAGTTTTATCGCTATACATTACTATAACGGATCTACGGAGCTTCACCCCACTAATTATTAATCACCCTGTATAATAGGAGTAAACTATTGGATTGTTAGCTAGTTCTAAGCTATCCTGAAAATTTCAGGTGTCTAGGTAGCCTAGAACTATTTTTAAAATGGATTATAAAATTTGTAGAGTCCGTGACACCAACCAAGCCAAGTAGGTATATAAAAAGGTTTTAAAAAGGAAAGGAAATACAAATACTGTTGGACAAAAAATGGTAGGGTATATGTAAGAAAAACTGACGATTCTGAGCCAATTTACATCCACAATGAGAATATTTTTTAAAATCTTTAATATTATTGCTTGAACATTACAGTAAAGTGGAAAATACGCTAGTAAAATGGATAATGATTGTAAATTGCAAATAAAATTTAAACTGGAGAAAGTACAGTGTAATAATAGTACTGAGTTTAACATACTCTACCTGAATGTTTAGTCTTTGAGAAATAAGACATTGAACTTTGAAACGTTAGTTGTTAAGTTAAATATGTCCGATTCAATTGTAGTGGTCAAACATTCGCTGAGAGCGGGTGAACGCTATATTTTAATGTGAACGGTTATAGTTCAGTTTTTGTTTATAGGGATAAAGAAGATGGTGGGGTAGGGTTATTTGTTAAAGGCTGTTATGAGTACTCAGAACTACTCAGAAGTCTACAGATATAATAAAAAGTGTTTAATGTTATTTTTACAGATTGATAGAAGTATTATAGTGGGTGGAGTATATCATTCTACTGCAATGCAATTTTTGACACACTGGATACAGCACTAAACATATTTGTGAATAAAAAAATTTCAGTTTGGATACTAGGTGACTTTAACATAGACCTTATTCAAGAGAGTATGTATCCCACAAAAATTAATTTGTCAAACAATTGTGTCAAACGGTTTTAGTATATTAAATAAAACTAACCCCTACCAGTATCACCAATCATTTGGCTACCTGTATTGATTAATGTGATGATGAACACCTTAAACTTTGATGCAATGTTAAATATAGTAGATGAAGGTTTCGGTGATCATGAACTGCAGCTATTAAAAGTAAAAAACACATCATTTATAACCACTGACAAGTATTATACAGTAACAACTTTAAACAAACTGAAATTCAAAAATGAAATATACTGCTTGCAAAATCAAATTTGGAATAAACCTGATTCTTTGTGTGATGAAATATCACGGGTTTATCTGAATAATCTTAATACAAAAACAATTAAAAATCGATTTCGACAAAAAAGTGTACCTTGGTTTAACGTCATATTACATAATCTTGTTTTAAAAAGAGATTTTCATTGAAGGCATAGACAATTCCCAAATAGTAAGTTCTTACAAGATGCTTAGTCAAGTCAAGTCAGTGCAAAATGAACCACTGAAAGCAGTGGACAAAGTAAAAAAAGACTATTTCTCGAATTAATTATCAGAGGCACAAGGCAATAGTAAAAAAAACAATATCTATCAACCACTTATTCATAATGCCGAAAATACAAACAAAAACCAATAACAATACATGAACTACACTATCAGAACTCTATATATAATAAACCTGAGGGAGGACCTATCAAACCAATTAAACAAATATTTTTCACAAGCAGGAAAATCTCTGTCAAAGAACGTAACACCTTCAACAAGCACTCCGATAAATGTATTGCCAAAAGAATATATATTTGAATGGCAACAAGTCTTAGAAATTAATGTTCAAGAGATCATAACAAAACTAAAGAAAGGAAAATCTCCTGGCTGAGATGGCTTCGGTGTTGATATTATCAGGGAGTTTGAGAAGGAGTTTCTACTGATCATAACTAGATAGATGGATAGATAGATAAATAACTAAATTAGTTAACCTTTCTCTTGTCACTGAAATAATACCAAACACTATAAAAATGGCAATAGTGATACCACTTTAATAAGGCAGGAGACTTAAAACAGCCGGGAAGTTATCGGCCAATATCTCTCTTAACAGCTATGTCAAAAATATTGGAATCAAATCGCCTGGTGAGAACAATAGTGGCGAAACACGAAAATCAGCGTTTTTGAGTTAAGACCATCAATCAACGTCTAAATATGCCCTCTTTTATGTGCAATATCGGCTAACAATTATTTAATTTCCTTATTACTAGAGGGCGCCTACAAGTCTTTATGGTATTGTGAATTTGTCAAATATTTTAATGCATTCACGACGAAAGCACACCAAACTTTATATCAATACTGGCGAATCTGTAATTACGCTGTGCCAGCATGTATTTGAAATATTAGATATTTTATTAACCCGGGAGTAGTCGCGCTCACTTCTGTAACGTCGATAGTCGCATGTGAGATTCTATCTCAAAATATGAATTTACAACAAATTTTTACTTTGTACTATTTTTATCTACTTTTTATATTGAAAATATATATTTTTAACAATTTTATTAAAAAACCTGTGTTAACGCCCACCTGCCAACATCGACCACCTATCCTAACGGCCAGTTTAAAAATTTCCCAAACCAATTATATGTAGACTACAAAAACTGGCAATACCATCCACCTTTCTATATCGGCCAATAGTTCTTTCATTTTTAGTGGCTGTTACTGACAAATTTTACTGTACAGTAAAACCTGTGTTAACGGCCACCTGTCCTAACAGCCAGTTTTAAAAATTTCCCAAATATATGTATACTACAAAAACTGGCAATAGCGGTCACCTTTCTATATCGGCCAATAGTTCTTTCGTTTTTAGTGGCCGTTACTGACAGGTTTCACTGTATTACGAAAAAGGATGAAATGTGAGATTCTATCTAACGGTGCGACTACTCGCGGGTTAAAGCTAATTGGCTCTCCCCAAAGCCATAAATTCCACAAAAAGAAGAAGAAAAAAAATGCCTACGCATTACTACACCATTTCTCGAGGCACTTACGAAATTTTTTCAAAATTGCAAAAGTTTTCATCAAGTTATCGCGAAAAAGGATAAAAATTGAGATTCTATCTCACCGCGTGACTACTCGCGGGTTAAAGATAGTAGTACAATGTGCAATAGCGGCGAATGAGCACTTTTGTCTCTGTGGTTGTTTTTGCTTTTGTGTTTTTTTTATAAAACTTCTTACAGAGAAACTCAGTTTCAATCGTTCTTAGGTACTTAGAAATAGCAAATCAAGAAAGCGTCTATCCACTTTGGATCAGTATTGTTTAATTCCACACTATCGAGAACCAATATTTATTTCCAAAAAGAAGTCTTACAAAATAAATCAATTCCTTCTACCCACAATCATTTCTTTAGTAGTTTGAAATACAAAACATACGTGAGTGAAATGATGAATTTAATTTTACTATTCATAGTTCTTTTGCTTACTTTTTATCTTTTATCATGTTTATCGTCTTCATAATTATTACTTAAGATGTTATTTTGGTATTTTTCTATTGTACTTTAGTTTCATTTTGCGAATAACTTGTGTGTACAATAAAATATTTTATTTGATGCGTTTAATTTATTTTTAAAAGTAATTTTTTTAATTATTTAAAACAGAAACTAAACTGTTGTAGTATAGTAGTAGTAAAGTATAGTGGCGAAACATCAAATTAAACATCCTCGATAATGCAATAATGGCGTAACACAGAAAAAAAAATCAAAAATAAATACAATATCCATCTTTTCTTCAAATAAAATTACTTCTACTAATTGGTTTACATATCTAGAACCCATATTATTAGAAAATTCTGCAAAATGATTACCTATTAGTCAGTTATACTGTTAAGCAGTTTCATCAAAACTTCAAATACGATTATCTCCAAATGTTCATTTTGAAGTTTCGTCACTACTGTTCTCACCAGGCGATATGTAAATCTTCGAATCATAAACTCCTTGAATACAACTGGCGCCTGGTTTAATAGACAATATGGTTTCAGACATAATTCCAGCACAGTATCACCAGCCACTGACTTGATTACAGATGTAGGTATATAGCAACTTAGACAAAGGATTAAGCTGTGTATTTGTAGTACTAGATTTACAAAAAGCTTTTGATTAACCATGAGTTACTTATCTCAGTACAGTGGAACCTCGATAAGTCGGATTAAACGGGACTGCAGCCGATCCAGGTTATCGAAAATCCGTGTATAGTAAAAATTAATAAAATGCAGTATACCTACAGATAAACTCCATTATAATTGCACAAACATGCAATACAAATGCACAGTAGGTACATTTAAATTATGTACAGTTGTATACAGTATTGTTTATTTCTTAGTAAAAACTCAGTCAAAGTGAAAAAATGTTTGTTTTGTCTGACGAAAATCAGTCCTGGTTAGCCGGACTTCCGGGTTATCGAAGGTTATTGGGGTTCCACTGTACTCTGACAATATGGTATAACTAGTATGTCCTTAGTATGGCTGAGGGATTATTATTTGACTGGCAGAATACAAAAAATGCTCTGTAATAATGTGCTTAGTATGGCAGAAGACATGATATGTGGAGTCCCTCAAGGGTCTATATTGGGACCAACAATGTTCTTTATTTATATAAACTCCATTTCCAATCTACCTTTAAAATTAAAGCTATTTCTATGCTGATGATATAAGATTAATATTATTATATAATAAAAAATATTTCCGTGACTTACTTGTGCTAACCTCCCTTTCCATAATCGGAATAACTGCATTTCTCTAGACATTGTACAATGTTTAAATAAGAAAGTGGTCAACAATGAATGCCAGATTTATAGACAATCATTAACAAATTTTATCTTAATGACTTGACTTTCTTTAAAAAAAAATAAAATACTTTTCTTCTCGGACACAGACACTCAGACCAGTGACAGATGACAGATGAGTTATGTCAAATACTATGGAAGTCGACAGTCGACTTATAATAATCTTGGCCCTGCCTGGATTCCGTGCACTGTAGATATCTACATGTCGCTTTCTATCGATGTCAATTTTCGTAAAAATATTTGAATTTTAGCTTTAATTGAATTATTTTCTAGTTTTACTAGGTTATACTCTAATTGATGCTGAAGTGAGACTTAGTAAAACAAGAAAATATTTGAATTAAAACTAAAAATTAAAATATATTGACACTGCGCATATCGCTTTCTATTAATGTCAATATATTTGAATTTTTAGTTTTAATTCAAATATTTTCTTGTTTTACTAAGTCTCACTTCAGCATCAATAAGAGTATAACCTAGCAAAACTAGAAAATAATTCAATTAAAGCTAAAATTCAAATATTTTTACGAAAATTGACATCGATAGAAAGCGACATGTAGATATCTACAGTGCACGGAATCCAGGCCCTGGGGCCTGATTCTAATTCATTTCGACAGTCGCAATTTCATTTCGACACCGCGCGATTCTTGGGGATATTAACCTTATTATGTTGAGACTGCTCAGAATTTGGGTTGGCGCTTCGGTTTCTTGGATTTTGTTGATAGTCTGGGAAAATTATCGAAAAAATACCATTTTTGGGAAAAATTATTTAACAGCTAATTTATTGCTAAAATCGAATCTTAAGATTGCATATATTAGTAATATGGGGTATGACAAGTCCGCAGAAAGTGTGTTATTTTATTTATAAACAAATTAGCACTCCTAAATCTTCTTTTTTTTTTCAATTAGTGGTCTGTAACTCCTATATTTTTTCCTTTGAGCCAAAAACACTCAAATAAAAATTCACCGTAATTTAGTTCTGCACAAAGTTATTTTTTTTCCGATTTCCTTCAACAAAAATTTTACTCAGAAAATCCGAGTTTTCCCAAAAAATCTGCCATTTTCAATTAAAATTTTAGGGAAGTACCTAATTATTTATCAATAATTAAATAATTGAAGACATGAAAGATTTATTATAGTAGATTATACAGAGGGGCTAAATTATGGAATAAATTCATTTCTTTAAAACGGACGATTTTGGAGCAAAATCCCGAAAGAGGTCGATTTTTATTTTTAAATTACAATTTTTTGGCATATATTTCATACTAGTGACGTCATCCATCTGAGCGTGATGACGTAATCGATAATTTTGTTAATGGGAATAGGGGTCGTGTGGTAGGTCATTTGAAAGGGCGTTTAATTCTCTATTCAGTAATATAAACATTAATATCATTAGGTATTTATACATGGTTGCCAAAAAAAAATTTTGAATTAAATTAATTGGCGCAAAAAGAAGAATGTATGTAATTTATTTAACTCAAAATACATTGTACTGCTGTCAGAAAATAGAAAAAAAGGTTTATTTCACAAATAAACATTTCTTTTCGCTTAAATTAAATCACAAACAGACTCCCTCCTACCTATTGGCAGTTTGAACTTTTAATTTAAGCTAAAAGCAATGTTTATTTGCAAAATAAACATTTTTTTCTATTTTCTGACAGCAATACAATGTATTTTGAGTTAAATAAATTACATGCATTCTTCTTCTTGCGTCAATTAATTTAATTCAAAATTTTTCTTGGCCTCCCTGTATAAATAATGAAACTTATGTTTATAATACTGAATAGAGAATTGAACGCCTTTGTAAATGAGCTACAACACGAACCCATATTCCTATTTAAAAAAATAATTACGTCATCACGCTCGGATGGATGACGTCACTAGTTTGAAATATATGCCAAGAAATTTAATTTAAAAATAAAAATCGACCTGTTTCGGGATTTTTCTCTAAAATCGTCCATTTTAGAGAAAATGAATTTATTCCATAATTTAGCCCCTCTCTGTATATCAGGAGACCGGCGACAATCTAACCAATAGTTTAGCAATAATTAAAATGTTAATTAAAAAATTTCGGTCGAAATAATAACCAGAAAGATTATGATACACCAGAATAACTATGATTTTCATATAAAAAAGCACTATACCTATTCAACGTACCTTACAGGATTGAAATTGGACCATTTGAGCGGTCTCGGGAATGTTATAAAGAAACAATTTTTTGGCTTATAAACAAATAGAACCCCTCAGAAAATATTAGATTAAATTAAATTAAGTTAACGCTGTTGAAAAGAGCACGGCTTCTGTGTCCTTTTCGAAGAAAAACAAATTGAATTGCGAGGAGTGATTCCAGGTATAACCGGTCAAATTTGACCGGCATTTGCGACAGAGTTATAAACAACAGGATTTTAATCTTTGAGCCATTAGATACCTTTTAATTCCGGTCTTCTTTGTACATACAAATTTTCATATCTTCAAGACACTCATAACAAAAAAGATTTATGTCACTGTCACCAAATTATTTAATTATTGATAAATAATTACTTCCCTCAAATTTTAGTTGAAAATTAAAGATTTTGTTTGGAAAACCCGAATTTTCCGAAGAAAATTTCCGTCGAAGGAAATTGGAATAAATTATTAATGTGCAGAATTAAATTACTGTCAATTTTTATGTGAGTGTTTTGGTTTAAAGTTAAAATTTTCGGAGTTTTAGAGCAATAATAAAAAAAAAGATTTCGGAGCGCTAATTTGTTTATAAACAAAATAGCACACTTTCTGTGGACTTTGCACAGCTATATTACTAATATAGGAAATCTTGAAGATTTTATTTCAGCATGTCCAGCAATAAAATAGCTGGTAATTAATTTTCCTTGTTTTTTACTAATTTTCCCAGATTATTACCTCACATCTTTCATTGAGTTGATGATTCATGTTGTGGACATTCTCAATTATTATATTTCTAATTTAATACTATTCTATCTAATTCCTCAAAACAAGCAAATTTCAATTAAACCCAGCTATATTATAATACCTTTTGATTTAGTTTTCCTTGCAAGAAATAAACAAAACACATCTAAACTAAACCTAACCTCGCTTTTGGCCATTCATTCATCTCCGTGTCAAATAATTTCGACAGTCGCCATCGCCATATTGAAAGCGACTTGTTTAGTGTCGAAATTTGATTTAGAATCAGGGCCCTGATTCTAAATCAAATTTCGACACTAAACAAGTCGCTTTCAATATGGCGACGGTTGAAATGCGATTGTGCGAGCCTTGTGGATTTTAGTTGAACTAACGAAGTGACGTCATGAAATAGCGACTATCGAAATTAATAGCGACTTTAAAAAGGGTGTTGATATTATAATTTCGACTGTCGAAATTATTTGACACGGAGATGAATGATTGGCCAAAAGCGAGGTTAGATTTAGTTTAGATGTGTTTTGTTTATTTCTTGCAAGGAAAACTAAAGCAAAAGGTATTATAATATAGCTGGGTTTAATTGAAATTTGCTTGTTTTGAGGAATTAGATAGAATAGTATTAAATTAGAAATATAATAATTGAGAATGTCCACAACATGAATCATCAACTCAATGAAAGATGTAAGGTAATAATCTGGGAAAATTAGTAAAAAACAAGAAAAATTAATTACCAGCTATTTTATTGCTGGACATGCTGAAATCAAATCTTAAGACTTCCTATATTAGTAATATAGCTGTGCAAAGTCCACAGAAAGTGTGCTATTTTGTTTATAAACAAATTAGTGCTCCGAAATCTTTTTTTATTATTGCTCTATAACTCCGAAAATTTTAACTTTAAACCAAAACACTCACATAAAAATTGACAGTAATTCTGCACATTGATAATTTATTCCAATTTCCTTCGACGGAAATTTTCCTCGGAAAATTCGGGTTTTCCAAACAAAATCTTTAATTTTCAACTAAAATTTGAGGGAAGTAATTATTTATCAATAATTAAATAATTTGGTGACAGTGTCATAAATCTTTTTTGTTATAAGTGTCTTGAAGATATGAAAATTTGTATGTACAAAGAGGACCGGAATTAAAAGGTATCTAATGGTTCAAAGATTAAAATCCTGTTGTTTATAACTCTGTCGCAAATGCCGGTCAAATTTGACCGGTTATACCTGGAATCACTCCTCGCAATTCAATTTGTTTTTCTTCGTAAAGGACACAGAAGCCGTGCCCTTTTCAACAGCGTTAACTTAATTTAATTAAATCTAATATTTTCTGAGGGGTTCTATTTGTTTATAAGCCAAAAAATTGTTTCTTTATAACATTCCTGAGACCGCTCAAATGGTCCAATTTCAATCCTGTAAGGAACGTTGAATAGGTATAGTGCTTTTTTATACGAAAATCATAGTTATTCTGGTGTATCATAATCTTTCTGGTTATTATTTCGACCGAAATTTTTTAATTAACATTTTAATTATTGCTAAACTATTGGTTAGATTGTCGCCGGTCTCCTGATATACAGAGAGGGGCTAAATTATGGAATAAATTCATTTTCTCTAAAATGGACGATTTTAGAGAAAAATCCCGAAACAGGTCGATTTTTATTTTTAAATTAAATTTCTTGGCATATATTTCAAACTAGTGACGTCATCCATCCGAGCGTGATGACGTAATCGATTATTTTTTTTAAATAGGAATAGGGGTTCGTGTTGTAGCTCATTTACAAAGGCGTTCAATTATCTATTCAGTATTATAAACATTAATATCATTATTTATACAGGGAGGCCAAAAAAATTTTTGAATTAAATTAATTGACGCAAGAAGAAGAATGCATGTAATTTATTTAACTCAAAATACATTCTATTGCTGTCAGAAAATAGAAAAAAATGTTTATTTTGCAAATAAACATTGCTTTTAGCTTAAATTAAATGTTCAAACTGCCAATAGGTAGGAGGGAGGCTGTTTGTGATTTAATTTAAGCGAAAAGAAATGCTTATTTGTGAAATAAACCTTTTCTTCTATTTTCTGACAGCAGTACAATGTATTTTGAGTTAAATAAATTACATACATTCTTTTTGCGCCAATTAATTTAATTCAAAAATTTTTTTTGGCAACCCTGTATAATTACCTAATGATAATAATGTTTATATTACTGAATAGAGAATTGAACGCCCTTTCAAATGACCTACCACACGACCCCTATTCCCATTAACAAAATTATCGATTACGTCATCACGCTCAGATGGATGACGTCTCTAGTAAGAAATATATGCCAAAAAATTGTAATTTAAAAATAAAAATCGACCTCTTTCGGGATTTTGCTCCAAAATCGTCCGTTTTAAAGAAATGAATTTATTCCATAATTTAGCCCCTCTGTATAATCTACTATAATAAATCTTTCATGTCATCAATTATTTAATTATTGATAAATAATTAGGTACTTCCCTAAAATTTTAATTGAAAATTGCAGATTTTTTGGGAAAACTCGGATTTTCTGAGTAAAATTTTTGTTGAAGGAAATCGGAAAAAAAATAACTTTGTGCAGAACTAAATTACGGTGAATTTTTATTTGAGTGTTTTTGGCTCAAAGGAAAAATTTTAGGAGTTACAGACCACTAATTGAAAAATAAAGAAGATTTAGAAGTGCTAATTTGTTTATAAATAAAATAACACACTTTCTGCGGACTTGTCATACCCCATATTACTAATAAAGTAACGCATAAATTCGTTATTTCGTAAAGTGGTTACTTTAAGGAAAATTCCCGAAACACGTCGATTTTTATTTTTAAATTACGGTTTTTTGGCATATATATCATACTAGTGAAGTCATCCATCTGGGCGTGATGACTTAATCGATGATTTTTTTAAATGAGAATAGGGGTCATATGATAACTCATTTAAAAGGGTATCCAATTCTCTATCCAAGAATATAAACATTAACATAATTATTTATACAGTGTGTTCAAAAAACATTTTTTAATTAAAATAAGTGAGACAAAAAGAAGAATATAATGTAATTATTTAATTCAAAATACATTTTACTACTGTCAGTAAACAGAAAAAAATTTTATTTGACAAATAAACATTGATTTTCGCTTAAACGAAATGTTCAAACTGCCAAGCGACAGGTGGGTGGCAGCTTTAACATTGAATTTAAGCAAAAAACAATATTTATTTCTCAAATAAACATTTTTTTCCTGTTTTCTGACAACAGTAAAACGTATTTTGAATTAAATAAATTACGTACATTCTTCTTTTTGTTTCAATTATTTTAATTAAAAAAATGTTTTTTGAACACCTTGTATAAATAATTAGGTAAATGTTTATATTAGTGAATAGAGAATTGAATACCCTTTCAAATGAGCTATCACATGACCATTCTCATTTAAAAAAATCATCGATTACGTCATCGCGCCCAGATGGATGACGTCACTAGTATGATATATATGCCAAAAAATCTGAATCTAAAAATAAAAATCGACCCGTTTCAGGATTTTTCATTAATGTCGCTGGTTTACGAAATAATGAATTTATGCGTTACTTTATGGACGCACTGTATATGCAATCTTAAGATTCGATTTTAGCAATAAAATAGCTGGTAAATAATTTTTCCCAACAATGGCATTTTTTCGATAATTTTCCCAGACTATCAACAAGTTCCAATAAACGGGAGCGCCAACCCAAATTCTGAGCAGTCTCAACATGATAAGATTAATATCCCCAGTTGGAACTAATATCGAAATGAATAAGAATCGCTATATTCTGCGGCTGTCATGGCGGTGTCGAAATGAAATTGCGACTGTCGAAATGAATTAGAATCAGGGCCCTTATCATAATCCTGTCTGAGGGCCCGGGGCCCAGCAGGTGGATCACGAAACTCGATTATCGACTTTAGTCGATCGAGTTAACTCGATAATCGGGAACTTTGTTTCACGACATTCGATCAATCGACTCGACTCTACCAAAATCTCTCGACAACCCTAAAGGTGTCGAGTTAACCAGTTTTGAAAGTTATGCTAGTATGATTAGTGTGTTTTGGACGAAATTAAATTTTTTTTTTTTATATAAAAACTGTAATATGTAATTATTTTCTACAAAAACTTAATCTTTTACGTTTTATTTCTGCAGTCTCCTTTTTCAATGCCGACTTAAAATCGGTCCAAGTCTGAAAAGCATAATTATTTTAAATGATTTTTGCCATATAAGAATAACTAAATATGTTCTTACTTTTTATCCATTTTTCAACTGGTTTATTAGTATACCCCAAACTATTAAGCTGGGTAGCAAGAGTTTCCCACTTATTTCTTATAATATGTTTGGCATTGGGACCCATAGCTCTTCCAGAAACCATTTCAGGATTAGACTCAAATGAATCTAATAAAATTTCCCACTGTTTTGGGGTTGGTCTAGTTGACATTGTTATTTCAATTTAAATCAACCGTAACAACAATAACGACAATTTTAACCCTAAACACAGTCCTAAACAACGAAAATAAACTTTTTGAACGTGTCTTCGGTTGCCTACATAAACTGAACAGAAGTTAGGTACAATCGAGAAACTCGATTTTCTACTCGATCGAGGTTCGTGAAAAACTCAATAGACTCGATAACGAGTTAAGTCGATTTAGTCGAGTCGACTTTCCGGATTACGAACACTCGATACGAATCGTATCCGCCATGTTTTCCCATAAGGCGCTACGGTAAAACATGGCGGATACGATGCGTATCGAGTGTACGTAATCCGGGCCCTCCTGATTAGCTCTTTTTTCCTTGTCTAAGCTGATTAGCGTCATAAAGTTAGCGAAACGGTTTTTTCAAAGTCGTTATTTTGACTTCTGCCATAGGTCAAAAAATTGCACCTCGTTTGCGGATAATTGCACCATTCAAAATTTCATTTGCGGAGTTTCCATTTTTGAGATATAAGCAAATCAAAAGTGGAGATTTCGGCGCAGCGCTAAAAATAAACGCTGTGTCTAGGTACATGCTAACGTGTACGCAAATAAAAATGTTAGGTACACGCGAATTAAACTTCATCAAGCCAGTGACGTCATTATTTAGCGTGCGCAGTGACTTTATATTTTCGTACACGCTATTTTGATATGTTAAGGCCCGGTACTTTATGTCTCGATTAACAGCCGGTTAGCTAACTGGAGTTTAATCGGGACCTCTTTAAGGTCTCTTGCGTTCTAATAAAGGCGATTACAAGTATTATTATAATTATAAATAAGGATAATAATAATTATAATTGCATTTATTACAACGCAAGACACCCTATAAAGAGGTCCCGATTATAAACCCCGGTTAACTAACCGGCTGTTAATCCAGACATAAAGTACCGGGTAGTGTTTGTTGTTTGTTTGATAGAAAATATTTTTATTAAGGGAAGGGGAAGGGAAGCAAAACTATTCAGATGTTTCAAACTTAATTGTAATAAAACTATGTATATACAGAGTGGTTCATCTTATTCACCTCGGTCTCTGTACAGAAAACCACTTGATATTTTAAAAAAATTTCTTCACAGAAATATACAGGGCCTTTAATACTACAACCTAAAAATAATGTGAATTATACAGGGTGTTCCAAAAAAGAGTGGTATATCAAAGTTATATTTTTTCTTATGGAATGCCCTATATCTGATGACATTATTGAATTGACCTTAAAAAATAAGCTATACTTTCATAAGGGTCGCCCCCAATTCGCCTAAAGTGTAAATGTCGGTAACACAGAGATAGTCACGAAAACGCATAATCACCAAGTCACACCAAGTTGGATACAACCCTATTCATATACACACCAACTCACATACATACTGAGAATAAATAATTATACATAATATAATTAGAAATTGAATTAATGATGTCGTTATTATATGTATTATATCGATTAAAAAGTATAGAACATGTATTATCCCACAAATATAATATAAGAGTATAACAGTATTTTATACTTTTATGTTTGTTGGATTGTATTACAAATGGGAAGAAAAAGAGAAGATTTGATTTACCTACCTAACCTATTAAAATGATATAATAAAAATCTTATAAAAATACATCATAAAAATAAAATATAAAGTAGTTTTTGGAAAATTAGAGTATATATTTCTAAAATATGTGTATAACTAGCAGATGATAGATAAAATATAGGACGAAGTTGTTAAAAATGGACAATTTTTACAATCCTGTTCCTTTGGAAAGTGCTGAAACTTACAGATTTAAACGCAGACAGCAAGTAGAAGGAGAATCAGTGCAATAATTTCTATATAAATTGCAATTTTCAAGCACATCTAAAGTCTGCCATAAGGAACCAATTTGTTTTATGTTCCAAAAGAATACAAGCAAGACTATTGGGCACCAGGAATCTAGACTTTGAGGGAGCAGTGGAGATTGCCTGTAGTTTGGAAACTTCTGAAATGGACAGTAATTAATTAAGTTGCAATAATTCAATTCATTTTTACAATCTAATAAATCTAGATCAAATTGTATCTAAATTTGTAAATATTCACAATAAATATTTTTAATTATAATAGATTATAGGTACTATAATATACATATTCTAAAGACAGTGCGATTTATGTAAATACAATTGCAATTTTATACCCTGAATCTATCTGCTACTCTTTCAGAATAACAGCAAATTATTTGGACGAAAAATGTAAACGAGTTAGTTACCTATATATTTTTTTTTTCAAATTTTCATTCTGTATTGCGATTTTTGGAATAATTTTCTGGGGGGAAAGTAGTACGGCTGAACAGGTTTTTATATTACAAAAAAGAGCAATTGGAACTCTACTTAACTTGAAATACAGGGATTCATGTAGAGATAATTTCAAAAAACTCAACCTACTAACAATAACAGGAACATACATATATGAATGCTTCCTTTTCATTTTTAGAAGTAGGCATAAATTCATGAAACGTAATAAACCATAATTCTAATAAACCAAACAATTTTATAAACTATATAATGTACCAATACATAGACTAACAACATCTGAGAAAACTACAGAATATAGAAAGTCTGTTCAACAGTTACTCATATACCTAGAACCATACAAAGTGGAATAATACCTTCAAGCTGACCTGCAAGGAGACTGTTATTTTTATGTTAAGTGTAGGTTGTTTCAGAAACCCTTATAAATTGTATTTTACACCATTCTCCCTACTGATATTTTTATTTTTGTATAAACTTGTGAATCCTGAGAATAAAGCTTTTTTCTATTCTATTCAATTTATATAAAATTAATTGCAGAAATATCACTTAAACTTTATAGGGCTCGGCAGTTATGTATTGCATTTAGTTAAAGGCTGGATTAAAGCATAGATAATACTTAATAAACTAGTGACTCATTTAATTAACTATTATTTAAGATAAGTAAACATATTATTTTTGTGCAAGTAAAGGAAGAGCTTATTTCGAAAAACTGAAAATTATTTTAATAACCAATTAGGGCATTTTATACACATTCAAAATATTTCCCTAATAACACACGGACATCCAGTGAAAGTCCTTCACATATGTCCCTCCAACGTCCATTTTAGTATGAACAACTTTATATTTTGATCCAAATGTGGTGCTGCCAAACATACACCTAACGTCCTGAGGGGACGTTTACTGGGTGTCATTTGGACCTTCATCAGATGGCATAGTTTGGTCCAAAATGTCGCGCTAATAAACGTCTCCCGAGCTTCCTGAGAGGATGTCCACAATATAATTGGACCTTCATTGGACATCCAAGCAATAAGTCTAGTAGACTTACTTCTATTAAGAATGTATTTTGGGAATAAAAATAAATTTTAAAAGGAACTTTTATTACATATTACATTAATACATTAGGTAAATAATTGATATGTAGGTATTTATTACTAACAAATGAGACAAAATCACTGTCAAAATTATATATCAGCATTAAAATATATACAATATATTTATAAAATTAGAAATACATAAATGATTCGGTCATTGCGAAAACAATACATGTTACAATGTGTAAATTTTTCAGGAAACGTAAAAATCTTTTCATTAGTTGGATATTCCTAGATAATACTATATTTTATATAAGTATTATGGGTTGTGAATGAATCTTTCTAAAAGGCAAAAAAAGTTTAAATGTTTATATGTTTAAATGTAAATTTCATGGCGTCAAAAAGCATCGTCATTTTACCCAAAATATGGACTAAGATTGTTTTCGCAATGACTGATTCAAATACAATAAATAAATTCCTAAGGCAATTGATACATAACCTAAACAATTATGAGGTAACTGATTTGCATGCATAGTGGTCAGACCATATCATACCTGTATTTGAACCATAATTAGTTCTGCGATAAGGAACAAAGAAAAGTGAATTGTGGCACAGTGAACGGAAAGAAATATAACAAATTAGCTGAAGCATTTCAGAAGATTGGATTATCTCATTTACAAGCTTAAAAATAAATATGAAGTCAAAGTTAACTCTTCTGACAAGAAGATAATCTAGATTCAATAAATTGATCATACCAGAATAAAAATATGGCTTACACAATTTAAAAGAACAGTACATCAGAAATCTAAACAAATTAGATGTTCTATATGTATCAGGACCTTTATTGGCATTAAGACACTGTAAACATGATAGAATGTCACAAATTTTAATAGTTAAGTGTGAATATCACTATCACTATGAGTGATATTGGGACTATGACTGCTCTGGTCTGGACAGGAAAAAGAAGCATTATGGACACTGCTGAAGAAATTGGCAAAAGCATCAACAATTGATTGTGGCTCACTAAAAACAGAATCATTAACATTGAGTGTGGATAAAATGAGTTAAGACTTATACTCTCAACTGAAATTATTTTCGTCTTAGAAGTTCATATATATCCAATGCACATTGATGGTGGCACTATGTGGCTCACATGAAAACCATCCGCAAATAAAGTGTTAAACTTATAACATGGAATATTAAAATTATTTCTCTTACAATTAACCACATTCTAAACAGATTTTATATCGTAATTCAGTGATTCCTTAGTATTTTCTATATATAACATGTAGCAGTCCGTACTTTTTTACTTACATAAAGATCATAAGCTACAAAATTCATCATAATCGCTAACACAACATAATTCTTCTTCAATAATTCCATCAGGACTACCAAGGAGTCTCGAATCTGTTAGCCATAAATTAAAACTATAATTTTGTCTTAGGTGCTCCATGGGCCTATGCATATTTTCTATGGATTCTGCCCAATGAATGGTTTTTATATACCTAATCAACATTGTATTCACCTGCAAAGAAAAAAAATTTTTGAGGTTTATGTACAACAATTATCAAAATCTCATTGAAAAACAGAAGCAGAATAATAATTCGACCCCTGCATAGAATGACGTTGTAACTAACATTTTTGGCGATTTTTATTTACAGTGTTCTTCTGGTACAACTTTTTATGCTCTATCTGCCAATATTATCAGTGTGGTTATTGTTTTAAATTGAGTTAGGTGAGCTAACTAAATGACCATCAACGATCCAAGTATAAAAGTTTCCTGTTGTCCTGTAGTTTAGTTGAATTATAATCGTTGATGGTCATTTAGTTAGCTCACCTAACTCAATTTATAACAGTTATAACTGCATTTATAAGAAAAAATCCGAATGGTGTAATACCATAAATGTAAAAAATATTTGACTTATTTGTAGAACAACACAGTAACTGCAGATGTTACAATTTTATTCGCCACGTAACTGTTGTTACAACTTTATTCGCTACTAAGTTCTGATAATTTTGTGCATATGACTACATATGTGTCAGATAAGATCATCGTAAGTGCCCTTACAAGATTATTCTATGCACTTTATATTTATATCAAAAGCTGTAACTGCCATAATGCAAAAACCTATCCTCTTATTCTGAAAGAGTTTAACATTTATATAATTACTTCTTACACTGAAAAAATGTTACATGCAATTAAAAAAATCAAAGAAATTGCTATCTTTTTTTCTGAAGAATATAAATGCTGGTTACCAAGGGTATTCATTGCAGGGGTCGAATTATCAGAACAACTTCTAGGATTTTTATTCTTGTTTCTCATTTACTAAGTACTGTAATACACATATTTTAACTCACCTACAACAAGGCTTTTTAACAAACTATGTGGAGACCTGTTTCCTTTGCATATGAGACGATTTGTCCAAAAGTACTTGCTGTTAGATTTAACTTTTTTTCAAGATACCACTTTTAATGTGTAACCTGTCTATTAGTGGCTTCAGCGATGTCCCGTATTATTCGTCATCCATTTGATGCTATCCTATTAATCCTATCAGTAGACACCAAAAAACTCCATGGAATTTAATATTTCTTCAGTCACTGGGAAGTTATGACCTATCACAATCACAGCTTTTATTCTTCATATTGGCTAATATTTCCCCCCTAATGCCCATTAAGTAAATCAGAGTCAAATATCATCAATTTTTTACATGTTTCTTTAGTACAAACGTGTAGACTGTTCTGGTTCTACAGTGCGTCCATAAAGTAACGCATAAATTCATTATTTCGTAAACCGGCGACTTTAAAGAAAAATACCGAAATAGGTCGATTTTTATTTTTAATTTCCGATTTTTTGGCATATACATCATACTAGTGACGTCGTCCATCTGGGCGTGATGACGTAATAGTTGATTTTTTTAAATGAGAATAGGGGTCATGTGATAGCTCATTTGAACGGGTATTCAATTCTCTATTCCCTAATATAAACATTAACATAAGTATTTATACAAGGTGTTCAAAAACTCATTTTTTTAATTAAAATAATTGAAACAAAAAGAAGAATGTATGTAATTTAGCTAATTCAAAATACGTTTTAATGTTGTCAGAAAACAGGAAAAAATTTATTTGACAAATAAATATTGTTTTTTGCTTAAATTCAATGTTAAAGCTGCCACCCACCTGCCTCTTGCCAGTTTGAACATTTCGTTCAAGCGAAAATCAATGTTTATTTGTCAAATAATTTTTTTCTGTTTACTGACAGTAGCAAAACGCATTTTGAATTAAATAAATTACATACATTCTTCTTTTTGTCTCGATTATTTTAATTAAAAAATATTTTTTTGACCACTCTGTATAAATAATTATATTATTGTTTACATTAGTGAATAGAGAATTGAATACCCTTTCAAATGAGCTATCACATGACCCCTATTCTCATTTAAAAAAATCATCGATTACGTCATCAGGCCCAGATGGATGACGTCACTACTATGATATATATGGCAAAAAATGAGAAATTAAAAATAAAAATCGACCTGTTTTGGGAGTTTTCTTTAAGGTCGCCGGTTTACGAAATAATGAATTTATGCGTTACTTTATGGACGCACTGTATACAGAGAGAGTCTGTAAAGTGGAATAAATTCAATATCTCAAATACTAATTGTTTTTTTGGAAAATGCTCAGACCCGTCGATTAGTATTTCAAATTGTCCTTTTTGACATTCAATAATAATGTATACAGGGTGTCCCAATTTAGAGATATGACGTCATCGTCGATTTTCTTAAATGGCAACACTGTCATTTTGATAGCTAATTTGATAGGGTTTGTAAAGTTATACATAACTGCAAAATATCAAATTTTTATTCTCTACCATTTACAAGATAATATAAAATAACAAAGTTATATCTGTAATTTGGAATATATTCAATAATTAAAATACTAACTGTTTTTTTGAAAAATGCTCAGACCCGTCGATTAGTATATCAAAGTGTCCTTTTTGACATGCAATAATAATGTATACAGGGTGTCCCAATTTAGAGATATGACGTCATCGTTGATTTTCTTAAATGGCAACACTGTCATTTTGATAGCTATTTTGATAGTGTGTGTAAAGTTATACACAACTGCAAAATTTCAAATTTGTATTCTCTACCATTTAGATGATAATAAAAAATAACAAAGTTATGAAAAAGAAGTAATCAACTAATAATTGAATTTAATTATTTCAATAAATTAAGCAAAAACTCATAATGTTGCCCTCAATTATTGTCAAATTGTCAATGGGCAACGTTATGAGCATTTGCTTAATTGAAATAAATAAATTCAATTCCCAATATAGCAATTTGTCGACGCGACAACGTTGTCTACCGCGTGGCAACGTTTTGTTACAACGTTGTTATTGCCTAGAAGACGACCCAATTCTGCACTAATTTGGTGGACGATTTTTGAGTTGTCTTGACGTTGCCTAGGCAACCTTAAGCGTTGCATAAGACAACTGAAGCGACTATAAAAAGTGCCTGCGTGCAATGGTTGCTCAAAGAGTCGGACTGGTTATGTTTTTTTACCTATATAAAAAGTAAACTATTTTGACATCATATCGGGTATTTAAATTTATATAATTACATAAATAAGGACTTAAACAAAATTACCTGATGTGAAATTTATAAACGCATCTCAGATTACCGTCAAATATGGATATTCCACCTTTAAAAAACACACGCGCTCATTTTTTATCACCTTTTTAACAAAAAATATGTAAATTTAAAAAATCTAATTTTAATATAAAAGCCAGAATTTATGTTAAAGATGTTTTGTATAAATTTAATGTATTGATGGTGCTTTTAAAGGTATTAGAAAATGCCTGCATTTTTTATATTTTGTGTTTTTATTTTCTTTACATCCCAAAAAAAACAAAATGGTGCATTAAACAACATTACCAATATTACTTAAAATATACTTTATTACCAACCATAGACGGATGAGACAACCGAGAAGTCCAATCGCCGACCAAACACGGCCTGGACCGACTATCCCAACCACTTTAGAACGCACTCTCTTATTGGGTGACAGAGGTCATGTGACCAGTGCAATGAAGTGCATCATTCTCCTTAACAGCGTTGCCACATTTAGTAGATATCTACTGTTTTGGTATATTTTTGATATTATTTAAAAAATTCTAGTAGGCAATGTTTTTTATTAGATGTTTGGTATATTTCAATATTTTGTCATCACTAAAATAAAATTTGCTTTTTAATAGTATTCACCCCATTTCTAAATTAATTTTCAGACATTTTGTTACAATTTCCCAATGTCATTACCGAAAATAAGATTCAGGACGTAGATGATGATAATAGATGGACAGAGAACAGACAAGGCGGAAACGGCGCGTTCGTTGGGAAAATATTCCCATGAGATATTTTTGCATAATCACATTCGTGAGACATCCCAGAATAAGGTTCAAGAAGTCGCCCACGAGAAAAGTGGGCCAATTTTTTTTAACAATTTTTTTTTAATCAAATTGCAAAAATAAATATTTTGGCCCGCACTAATTTTTTTTAGATTTTTTGGACCATTCTGGACAAAAAAGGTCTCTTATAATTTTTCTCTAAAGTTGATCTTTTTCGAGTTAGAAGCAAGTTAAAATTTGAAAAACGCGAAAATGGCCATTTTTAAGCCTAATAAGTCGGTCAAAAATTATTATTTTGAAAGTCAGAAAGTGAATAAATCAAAGTTTAAAGTCACCGTTACATGATCCCGAAGAAATCTGTTTCATTAATTTACTACTAAGCTGTTATTTTTAATTAATAACAATGAGTGGTTGTATCGTATTGACGCTGCTGTAAATGCGAGTGCGAGGACTGCTGGAATAGCTTCTCTCTCGCACTCAGCATTTAGAGCCCCGCACACGTGAATGGCGCTTATTATTATTACTTAAAAATAACAGCTTAGTAATAAAATAATGACGAAAATTTCTTCAGGATCTTGTAGGGGGGGCTTCAAACTTTGATTTAGTCATATATTGACTTTCATAATAATAACTTTTAACCGAGTTATTAAGCCTTGAAAATCGCCATTTTTCGTTTTTTTTCAATTTTAAATTGCTTATAAGTCGAAAACGATCAACTTTAGAGAAAAATTATTAGAGACCTTTTTTGTCCAGAATGGTCCAAAAAATTTAAGAAAAAATTTCTCGTGCCAAAAATATTGATTCTTGCAATTTGATTAAAAAAAAAAATTGTTAAAAAAAAATTGGCCCACTTTTCACTTGGGCGACTTCTTGAACCTTATTCTGGGATGTCTCACGAATGTGATTATGCAAAAAATTTTCATGGGAATATTTTTCCCTTCGAACCCGCCGTTTTCGCCTTGTCTAGAAATGAAACTGGTAAAACCAGATCTAATTAAGGAAATCTTCATATAATTGGTTTGGAGAATTTTCAAAATGATTGTAACGTTCGGTTTCATAATCAGTTTTTTAAATTTTAAGTAAGTTGGTACCTCTACCTTTATCACAATTCATATATAGGGCTTTTCATCGATTGTCATTTGTTTCGAGCTTCTGTCATGTGTCACATAATATTAATATATCTACGTCATACGTCTTTGGTTTGTATCATTGGATATACCAATAACGTATGACGTGGATATATTAATATTTAGTGACACATGACAGAAGCTCGAAACAAATGACTGTGAATGAAAAGCCCTATGGGTAAATGTCAACTTTAAAGTGAACTTTACTTTAATGTTTACTTTAAGTTGATTATGAAATCGGGCGATTTTGACAGGTAACCGTTAACACAGATTTTACTGTATTTACAGGGCCTAAAAAGAATCTACTGATTTCTATTGATTTTTTGAAAGCAAAACTACTATCCGCTGCAAGATAATTCGGATGGAATTCAGACAAAATATATACAAAAAGTACATATTTTGTCGGAGTTTCAGCCAAATTATCTTGCAACGGATATAGTACTGAAAGAGTAAGAAACTGGCCTGGCAACCCTGTCTAGCAAAGCTGATACAAAGATTAGAACTTATCAAATCTACTGATAAAACAATGGACAATGGAGAAACCAGCTAATAAAAAACAAATAAACAGGTTGTTAAATAAATCGAAAATTTCCAGCAAAATAAAATATAAAATAATAAGAAAAAAGTAAGGTTATAAAGTAAATTCTTTTTTTGCTCCTGAAGTTGCCGTAAACGTGTCACATATCTATAGAACTATACGTAAAGGCCCTGTGGTCGTGAGAGACAACTACCTAGTCGGCCAGAAAACCCATGGGCGTAAATTAGTTTAGCATTATAACGTTTTTAAGTAGTTGCGATTGTTGAAAAAACTTGACTGTGATATGTAGTTGTCACAATAGTAATAACTTAGTTGCCCATATAACTAAAGATATTACTTAACGTTGTAACATCGTAATGTCAGTCGGGTTAGGGGTCGTTGGCCGAAACAACTGAAAATGCTCTCGGGCAACGTTATATACAGTGCATTTGTTTGTACTGACAACCAATGCGTCGAAAAATTGCTACTTGGGTTATTATTTGATTACTTCTTGTTCTTCATAACTTTGTTATTTTTTATTATCTTGTAAATGGTAGGGAATAAAATTTTGAAATTTTTCAGATGTGTATAACTTTACACACGCTATCAAAATAGCTATCAAAATGATAGTGTTGCCATTTAAGAAAATCAACGATGACGTCATAACTCTAAATTGGGACACCCTGTATACATTATTATTATATGTCAAAAATGACAATTTGATATACTAATCGACGGGTCTGAGCATTTTTCAAAAAAACAGTTAGTATTTTAATTATTGAATATATTCCAAATTACAGATATAACTTTGTTATTCTCTATTATCTTGTAAATGGTAGAGAATAAAAATTTGATATTTTGCAGTTATGTATAACTTTACAAACCCTATCAAATTAGCTATCAAAATGACAGTGTTGCCGTTTAAGAAAATCGACGATGACGTCATATCTCTAAGTTAGGACACCCTGTATACATTTTTATTGAATGTCAAAAAGGACAATTTGAAATACTAATCGACGAGTCTGAGCACTTTCCAAAAAAACAATTAGTATTTGAGATATTGAATTTATTCCACTTTACAGACTCTCTCTGTATATTATATTGTAGAATGAACATTAATAAACACTAAAAATAAAAATTTATTTGTTTTCCAAGCTAGGCTGTCATCTGTCAATAATAGTCTGCAAATTTATAAGTGGTCTAGTCCGATTAAGGAATTAAGCTTAAAAACGAATAATTTCACCTGAGTATGTGAAATGTCAAGTATATGAGTTGGGGCTATCGATGAAGTGACTGTATACGAGTTGGAGCGTATAGGACATGCGCGTGACGTTTGACAAGTTCAAGGTTTTAGGTGAATTGGACGGCGCCCCTTTCATAAGGGTTCCCTATTCGCAAAATTAAATTCCAACAGAGGGCGCTCAAAATTTCAAAGATGGACGACAACGCTAGGAAAACAATTCATTTTGTCATTTGAATTCACAGTTCTAAAACGTTCAATTAAAATCATTTACAGGAGTGTTTTGCCAAAGTAACCACTAAATTTTGCAACTAAGACATCTTATAAGTTATAGACGACTCAAAATTATGTTTAATCTGTATGCATTCATTAAAATTTGATGCTAACTACTGATTTGTTTTTACCTTTTTTTCATAAAAAAATCTGGCCCCCGATAATCCCACAGCGTTCTAAAAATTATTAATCTATCTTAGGATTTCTAATTTTGTTTTTAATTTAATTAATAGGTGCACTACAGTTTATTTTACACCGACAGATAACAATTTTTAATTAAATAAAAACTGGAAACTTGGAAACTAAGTAGGTGAATTTATTTTATAATAATTGTGTTCTGGAAATTACGAAGTGGTCGGGATATTTTTCATAACAATGTACATTATATGTACAGAATATATACTACATTTTATTCATTTATTTAATTTTGCAGTCGCTTAAACATTAAAAAATACTACGTTTAATACAAACGTTAAATTAACAAAATGTGTGATTTGGCATTGGTTAATTTAGGTCATTACGTAGAGTATAATAGGAATGAATACTGAGGAACACTGCAATAGTTTTTTTAAGTCGAAATTATTGTTAATTACAACATAAACTGACCGCAAATATGTACACAAGTTAATGGCAAAGTCAATGTTTTCCTTGAGTTGATGCTTTTCAATTTCGCCACCAGGCGTCGCCCACTTTGCGGTTCCTCGCCAATACCTAAATACAGGGTGTTTTGATTTATTTCGATTTTAATAACAATGTAAGGTCTTAGAAAAAAATAAATATCTACGAATCTAAGAAGCAGTAACAAATTCTTTCTTGGATCATAATAAAAGACTATTTAGCATACTTAAACAGATGCTTATTGCAACAAAATTTCTTACAGGGTGGTCAAAATATGAGATTGTTCTATTAACAAATTCAAGCTGTAATAACTTACTTATTTTAAATGGACCACCCTGTATCTTACTAGTCTTTCGCGTAGAAAATTTACTTAGCTTTCAATTTGTACTAGGGTTTCCTATACCTATCTTTTTACAGGGTGGTCAAAATATTAGATTGTTCTATTAAAAAAAACCAAGCTGTATTAACTTACTTATTTTAAATGGAACACCCTGTATCTTACTAGTCTGTCGAGTAGAAAATTTACTTAGCTTTCAATTCTTATTAGGGTTTCCAATACCTATCTCCCTTCATTTTTGAAATATTTAAAGATTTCCTAATTTGTAAGCTTTAAAAATCAGAATTAAGTACCTATGTCGTGGTTATGTACACTTCGCGTCAAAAAAAACTAGTACACTTTTTTTTCCCATAATATCTCCAACTTAACTTCAAGAGTTAAACTGTAGCACTTTTTGGGACTAGCTGGACCAGGTGTATCTACTAACGCCGAAAAATCAAAGAAAACAATTTCTTTTTTGAAAACTTTTGACATAAAATCAAGAAAGGATTTTTTCAAAATTAGCTAATTGGACATATTGGTGTCAATTCGAGTGCCAGAGTTAATATGTAGCACTTTTCTTACATAATATTTTCCTCTCGTTCTTCTGCTGTTCGCAGAATTTCTCTGCTAGTTACGGTTCGTAAGAAAAAAGCTTCCGTTGTAGAGATAAATGTATCAATTTCTAAAAATTAAAAAAATCATAATATCTCCAACTTAACTTCAACAGTTAAACTGTAGCACTTTTTGGGACTAGCTGGACCAGGTGTATCTACTAACGCGGAAAAACCAAAGAAAACAATTTCTTTTTTGAAAACTTTTGACATAAAATCAACATAGGGGGTACCCCTGGATTTTTTCAAAATTAGCTAATTGGACATATTGGTCTCAATTCGAGTGCCAGAGTTAATATGTAGCACTTTTCTTACATAAAATTTTCCTCTCGTTCTTCTGCTGTTCGCAGAATTTCTCTGCGAGTTACGGTTCGTAAGAAAAAAGCTTCCGTTAAAGAGATAAATGTATCAATCTAAAAATTAAAAAAATCATAATATCTCCAACTCAACTTCAAGAGTTAAACTGTAGCACTTTTTGGGACTAGCTGGACCAGGTGTATCTACTAACGCGGAAAAACCAAAGAAAACAATTTCTTTTTTGAAAACTTTTGACATAAAATCAACATAGGGGGTACCCCTGGATTTTTTCAAAATTAGCTAATTGGACATATTGGTGTCAATCCGAGTGCCAGAGTTAATATGTAGCACTTTTCTTACATACAATTTTCCTCTCGTTCTTCTGCTGTTCGCAGAATTTCTCTGCGAGTTACGGTTGGTAAGAAAAAAGCTTCCGTTAAAGAGATAAATGTATCAATCTAAAAATTAAAAAAATCATAATATCTCCAACTCAACTTCAAGAGTTAAACTGTAGCACTTTTTGGGACTAGCTGGACCAGGTGTATCTACTAACGCCGAAAAACCAAAGAAAACAATTTCTTCTTTGAAAACTTTTGACAAAATCAACAAAGGGGGTAACCTTGGATTTTTTCAAAATTAGCTAATTGGACATATTGGTGTCAATTCGAGTGCCAGAGCTAATATGTAGCACCTTTCTTACATAAAATGTTTCTCTCGTTCTTCTGCTGTCCGCAGAATTTCTCTGCGAGTTACAGTTCGTAAGAAAAAAGCTTCCGTTAAAGAGATAAATGTATCAATTTCTAAAAATTAAAAAAATCATAATATCGTCAACTTAACTTCAAGAGTTAAACTGTATCACTTTTCGGAACTAGCTGGACCAGGTGTATCTACTAACGCCGAAAAACCGAAGAAAACAATTTCTTTTTTAAAACTTCTGACAAAATCAACAAAGGAGGTACCCTTGGATTTTTTCCAAAATTAGCTAATTGAACATATTGGTGTCAATTCGAGTGCCAGAGTTAATATGTAGCACTTTTCTTGCATAAAATGTTTCTCTCGTTCTTCTGCTGTCCGCAGAATTTCTCTGCGAGTTACAGTTCGTAAGAAAAAAGCTTCCGTTAAAGAGATAAATGTATCAATTTCTAAAAATTAAAAAAATCATAATATCTCCAACTTAACTTCAAGAGTTAAACTGTAGCACTTTTTGGGACTAGCTGGACCAGGTGTATCTACTAACGCCGAAAAACCAAAGAAAACAATTTCTTTTTTGAAAACTTTTGACATAAAATCAACAAAGGGGGTACCCTTGGATTTTTTCAAAATTAGCTAATTGGACATATTGGTGTCAATTCGAGTGCCAGACTTAATATGTAGCACTTTTCTTACATAAAATTTTCCTCTCGTTCTTCTGCTGTTAGCAGAATTTCTCTGCGAGTTACGGTTCGTAAGAAAAAAGCTTCCGTTAAAGAGATAAATGTATGAATTTCTAAAAATTAAAAAAATCATAATATCTCCAACTTAACTTCAAAAGTTAAACTGTAGCACTTTTTGGGACTAGCTGGACCAGGTGTATCTACTAACGCCGAAAAACCAAAGAAAACAATTTCTTTTTTGAAAACTTTTGACATAAAATCAAGAAAGGATTTTTTCAAAATTAGCTAATTGGACATATTGGTGTCAATTCGAGTGCCAGAGTTAATATGTAGCACTTTTCTTACATAAAATTTTCCTCTCGTTCTTCTGCTGTTCGCAGAATTTCTCTGCTAGTTACGGTTCGTAAGAAAAAAGCTTCCGTTGTAGAGATAAATGTATCAATTTCTAAAAATTAAAAAAATCATAATATCTCCAACTTAACTTCAACAGTTAAACTGTAGCACTTTTTGGGACTAGCTGGACCAGGTGTATCTACTAACGCCGAAAAACCGAAGAAAACAATTTCTTTTTTGAAAACTTTTGACATAAAATCAACAAAGGGGGTTGGATTTTTTCAAAATTAGCTAATTGGATATATTGGTCTCAATTCGAGTGGCAGAGTTAATATGTAGCACTTTTCTTACATAAAATTTTCCTCTCGTTCTTCTGCTGTTCGCAGAATTTCTCTGCGAGTTACGGTTCGTAAGAAAAAAGCTTCCGTTAAAGAGATAAATGTATTAATCTAAAAATTAAAAAAATCATAATATCTCCAACTCAACTTCAAGAGTTAAACTGTAGCACTTTTTGGGACTAGCTGGACCAGGTGTATCTACTAACGCGGAAAAACCAAAGAAAACAATTTCTTTTTTGAAAACTTTTGACATAAAATCAACATAGGGGGTAACCCTGGATTTTTTCAAAATTAGCTAATTGGACATATTGGTGTCAATTCGAGTGCCAGAGTTAATATGTAGCACTTTTCTTACATACAATTTTCCTCTCGTTCTTCTGCTGTTCGCAGAATTTCTCTGCCAGTTACGGTTGGTAAGAAAAAAGCTTCCGTTAAAGAGATAAATGTATCAATCTAAAAATTAAAAAAATCATAATATCTCCAACTCAACTTCAAGAGTTAAACTGTAGCACTTTTTGGGACTAGCTGGACCAGGTGTATCTACTAACGCGGAAAAACCAAAGAAAACAATTTCTTTTTTGAAAACTTTTGACATAAAATCAACATAGGGGGTAACCCTGGATTTTTTCAAAATTAGCTAATTGGACATATTGGTGTCAATTCGAGTGCCAGAGTTAATATGTAGCACTTTTCTTACATACAATTTTCCTCTCGTTCTTCTGCTGTTCGCAGAATTTCTCTGCCAGTTACGGTTGGTAAGAAAAAAGCTTCCGTTAAAGAGATAAATGTATCAATCTAAAAATTAAAAAAATCATAATATCTCCAACTCAACTTCAAGAGTTAAACTGTAGCACTTTTTGGGACTAGCTGGACCAGGTGTATCTACTAACGCCGAAAAACCAAAGAAAACAATTTCTTCTTTGAAAACTTTTGACAAAATCAACAAAGGGGGTAACCTTGGATTTTTTCAAAATTAGCTAATTGGACATATTGGTGTCAATTCGAGTGCCAGAGCTAATATGTAGCACCTTTCTTACATAAAATGTTTCTCTCGTTCTTCTGTTGTTCGCAGAATTTCTCTGCGAGTTACGATTCGTAAGAAAAAAGCTTCCGTTAAAGAGATAAATGTATCAATCTAAAAATTAAAAAAATCATAATATCTCCAACTCAACTTCAAGAGTTAAACTGTAGCACTTTTTGGGACTAGCTGGACCAGGTGTTTCTACTAACGCGGAAAAACCAAAGAAAACAATTCCTTTTTTGAAAACTTTTGGCAAAATCAACATAGGGGGTACCCCTGGATTTTTTCAAAATTAGCTAATTGGACATATTGGTCTCAATTCGAGTGCCAGAGTTAATATGTAGCACTTTTCTTACATAAAATTTTCCTCTCGTTCTTCTGCTGTCCGCAGAATTCCTCTGCGAGTTACGGTTCGTAAGAAAAACGCTTCCGTTAAAGAGATAAATGTATCAATCTAAAAATTAAAAAAATCATAATATCTCCAACTTAACTTCAAGAGTTAAACTGTAGCACTTTTTGGGACTAGCTGGACCAGGTGTATCTACTAACGCCGAAAAACCAAAGAAAACTATTTCTTTTTTGAAAACTTTTGACATAAAATCAACAAAGGGGGTACCCTTGGATTTTTTCAAAATTAGCTAATTGGACATATTGGTGTCAATTCGAGTGCCAGACTTAATATGTAGCACTTTTCTTACATAAAATTTTCCTCTCGTTCTTCTGCTGTTAGCAGAATTTCTCTGCGAGTTACGGTTCGTAAGAAAAAAGCTTCCGTTAAAGAGATAAATGTATGAATTTCTAAAAATTAAAAAAATCATAATATCTCCAACTTAACTTCAAGAGTTAAACTGTAGCACTTTTTGGGACTAGCTGGACCAGGTGTATCTACTAACGCCGAAAAACCAAAGAAAACAATTTCTTTTTTGAAAACTTTTGACATAAAACCAAGAAAGGATTTTTTCAAAATTAGCTAATTGGACATATTGGTGTCAATTCGAGTGCCAGAGTTAATATGTAGCACTTTTCTTACATAAAATTTTCCTCTCGTTCTTCTGCTGTTCGCAGAATTTCTCTGCTAGTTACGGTTCGTAAGAAAAAAGCTTCCGTTGTAGAGATAAATGTATCAATTTCTAAAAATTAAAAAAATCATAATATCTCCAACTTAACTTCAACAGTTAAACTGTAGCACTTTTTGGGACTAGCTGGACCAGGTGTATCTACTAACGCCGAAAAACCGAAGAAAACAATTTCTTTTTTGAAAACTTTTGACATAAAATCA